>NC_052162.1:105386164-105440004 GCF_902713615.1 Scyliorhinus canicula | reverse complement strand
GGATGGGGGGGAAGAAGGAGGGGGGAGAGGGGGTGGAAGAAGGAGGGGGGAGAGGGGGTGGAAGAAGGAGGGGGGAGAGGGGGTGGAAGAAGGAGGGGGGGAGAGGGGGTGGAAGAAGGAGGGGGGAGAGGGGGTGGAAGAAGGAGGGGGAGAAAGAGGGGGGGACACGATGATTATGTTTGTTTAATTAATTTAATTTATTTTTAAGATCTCTTGTTCACGGGGTTTGGGGGGTGGGGGGGATGTGACACATGCGTTGATACGGTCTTGGGGGTGTTACAGTTATTATGGGGTTATTGTGTTGCATTTCATTGTTTGTTGTTATATTTTCTGTTAAAAATTCCAATAAAAATTATTTTTTTTTTAAAAAACCCCTTCAACCCATTACTAATTAACAATCTGTATAAATCTTTCTCAAATGTACTCACTGTCCCAGCATCCATCACACTCTGGGGTAGCGAATTCCAGAGATTCACAACCCTTTGGGGTTAGTAGTTTCTCTTCACCTTCCGTTTTAAATTTGCTACCTCTCATTCTAAAACTATGACCTCTCTTTCTGGAATACCCCACAAGAGGAAGCATCCACTCCATGTCTACTTTGTCCATACCTTTTATCATCATGTACACCTCAATTTGATCTCCCCTCATTCTTCTATAATCATGAGGTCATCCATCACAACTGTGCTCGCTGAGCTACAAAGGCTCTGTGATCAGAATCTTCACCATTGTAAAACTCTCATTTTTGTTTTCCTCCATAATTGCGACCATCCCTACCTCTGTAATCTCCACCAGCCACACACTCTGCAAGACCTCTACAGTCATTAAATTCCAGCCTCTTGAACACTGCTGATTTTAATGGCAGCACGGTAGCATTGTGGATAGCACAATGGCTTCACAGCTCCAGGGTCCCAGGTTCGATTCCGGCTTGGGTCACTGTCTGTGCGGAGTCTGCACATCCTCCCCGTGTCTGCGTGGGTTTCCTCCAGGTGCTCCGGTTTCCTCCCACAGTCCAAAGATGTGCAGGTTAGGTGGATTGGCCATGATAAATTGCCCTTAGTGTCCAAAATTGCCTTTAGTGTTGGGTGGGGTTACTGTGTTATGGGGATAGGGTGGAGGTGTTGACCTTGGGTAGGATGCTCTTTCCAAGAGCCGGTGCAGACTCGATGGGCCGAATGGCCTCATTCTGCACTGTAAATTCTATATAATCGCCCCAGCACTGCTGAACATTCTTTCATTTGCCTGGGTCACAAGCTCTTGAATTTCCTCCTTTTCAAAAACAAATTCCAATTAAGGGGCAATTTTCACGTGGCCAATTCACCTACCCTGCACATATTTGGGTTGTGGGGATGAGACCCACGCAGACATGGAGAGAATGTGCAAACTTCAAGCAGACAGTGACCCAGGCCAGTACCGTGATGCAGCAGTGCTAACCACCGTGCCATCCCCAGAATTCCCTCCTTAAACCGCTGCACCTCATTTTCCTCCTTCAAGATTCTCCTTAAAACCTCCCTCTTATACCAAGCTTTAGTCACCTGCCCTAATATGTCCTTCTGTGGCTCAGTGTCAACTGGAACTGTAACAATTCTGTGAAATGACTTGGAAATGTTTAGACGGTACTATATATGCAAATTATTGTCACCGATTTGGACAAATATCGTTGTTTTGCCTTATCAATAAGACACTGTAACTCAAAGTGTGAAGCCGTTTGATGGACAAGTTGTTCCCATTGTCATTGAAAACTTGGAGAACGTTGCCGCCCAATAAACATGGCGACAGCGCATGCGCTGTACTTTACAGCAACCTCACAAATATGGCGTCTGCGCATGCGTCTACCTGCACAATCACCCCCTGGAAAATGGCGGCCGTTAACTCGGGTCTGTAACTGGGAAAAATTTGAAGCTCCGCTCGGTACAACCGGGGGGCAGAGAAGTTCTTTTTTGGAGTTTACACTAAATGTTCACAAAGCATCTCCGACCATCCGCCCGCTCGATGCATCGCCCCCTCCGTCCCGCCATTATCCCCGTTTACCTTTTGCAGACATGCGATACAAACATCTTCCAATCGCTATTACTCTCACTGCGCATGCTTCATTCCCAGCCCGTCCCCGCACTCACTCTGATTGGTTGAAGGTCGAGCCGCCCCTGCCTTCCTATTGGTCTAGTGAAGCCGTCAATCGGACGGAAAGGAAGGAAACAGCAGAAGCAGCTGATCGGATTGTCTCAGCTTTGGTGACAAAGCAGCTCCATAACTTACTGGAGGTGAGGATGGAGGAGACGGGAGAGTCCTTCAAAATAAACTATCTTGTGTTATCGGGATTAAAGAGTCAGGACACTGTATTTAACTCAAAGGAGTGACTTGAATTTATCGAGAACATTAATACCTATTTTGGGCTGGGGTTCAGAATTAGCAGAAACAGATCCCAATAAACATGGTTCAGCCCTGGATGTGATGGTTCAGCCCTGGATGTGATTAACAGCAAAATCCAATCACTAGTAACTTGTGAAGTTACTGGTATTTCAGTAGGTGTGATGGGTGATTGAATTCCTTCGAACTCTGGTCTCTTCCCAGTGTGAACATGTTGGTGTGTCAGCAGGTGGGAAGTTGGAGTGAATCCCTTCCTACACGCGGAGCAGGTGATGGTCTCTCGCAGTTGAGAGAATCCCTTCCCTCACTCAGAACAGGTGAATAGACTCTACCCAGTGTGAGCTTGTTGGGTTTCAGTGAGATGAGAAGATTGCCTGAATCCAGGACCACACTGAGAACATCTGAACGGTCCCTCGTCAGTATGGACATGTTGATGAGTCACCAGGTTCCCGGGACTTTTAAAGCACTTCCTGCGGTCTTGACATTTAAACGGTGTCTCAGGAGTGTGAACGGGGTCAGCAGTTGTGATGACTGAATGAATTCCTTCCATTTATGGGTGGCACGGTAACACAGTGGTTAGCATTGTTGCTTCACAGCTCCAGGGTCCCAGGTTCGATTCCCGGTTTGGGTCACTGCCTGTGCGGAGTCTGCACATTCTCCCCGTGTCTGTGTAGGTTTCCTCCGGGTGCTCTGGTTTCCTCCCACAGTCCAAAGATGTGCAGGTTAGGTGGCTTGGTCATGGTAAATTGCCCTTAGTGTCCAGAAAGGTTGTGTGGGGTTGCTGGGTTACAGGGATGGGGTGTAGGCTTGGGTGGGGTGCTGTTTCCAGGGGCCGGTGCAGAATCGATGGGCTGTGTGGCCTCCTTCTGCACTGTTAATTCTATGATTCAACACTTGGAGCAGGTGAATGGCCCCTCTACGTTTGACAGCACCAATGTTTTTCCAACACTGATGTCCAAATTAATCTCTTTCTACAATCCAAGCATTTTCACTGTGTGTGAATTTCCTCTGTGTGACTGCATTTATGATTTGACAGTCTGGATGATTGGCTGAAGCCCTTTCCACACACAGGAAATGTGTACGGTTTCTCCCCACTCTCTGGTGCTTTTTCCTTCCATGTCCAAAATCCAGCGATATTCAGGTTACGATAAATTGGCTGACCCTGTCAGATCCTGATGTGTTGTTTTGTTTCAGTTTCCCGACTGCAAATCCTCCCCATCCGATATCTTATGAAATTGATTTAAAATAGAAAAAAGGGGGTGAGAGAGAAACCATAAAAACGCAAAGGCAGTTTGTGAAATGGAACTGAATGAATCTGGTCATTTGTGGGGCCAATGCAAGGAACAAGTGACCATAAAAGCTGTTGTATTGTTGTAAAAACTTAACCCATTCACTAATGTCCTTCATAGAAGGGAATCTGACACTCAGTCTGCATCTAAAGAAGACACTGGTCTCTGTTAGAACTCAAGAAGTAAGAACATGAGAAGACTTAACATCCAGCCTTCTTTGCTATTCAATACAAAATTAGCTGATCTTGGGTGTCAATCATATTTTCCCGGCACCTGAGACTCTACATCTCAGTTTGAAATATATTCTTGAAACACCAGGTTAAAGTCCAACAGGTTGTTTCGAATCACTAGCTTTCAGAGCGCAGCTCCTTCCTCAGGTGATCGTTGGTGGGGAGGGGTATGGGTAAGCATGGGGGAAGAGGGGATAGTGGGGGTTGGGCAGGGGGCAGAGGTGAAACAGACCAATGGTTTGATACGTATTCAGATCCACAGTAAAGGGGTCACACCAGCTCCACAGATATGGAGCCTCTCACAGGGAACTGAGCACAGGACTAAAAGTTCTAAATTGAGATGAATGGTCGCAATTACTCACCTCTGAAACTATTTCATTGTGTTCAAAGTTTAAATCTCCTGCCGGAGCCTGCAGCTGGAAAAATATCAAGCTCTAGAGTCAGAGAGAAATCTCCCAGTTGAGGAAATCCCCGGGGGCCAGGGGTGATGTCACCGTGCAATTGTTAGTGTGTGATGATGTCAACAACATGGAAGCAGAACATCTGGGTCTGTGCAAATCAGTGATCACCACACATTATGGAGGACTTTGATAGGGCGCAGAAGAGATTTACCAGCATTGTTGAGGAATGATGGATTTTAGCTGTAAGATTAAATTGGAGAAACTGGAGTTGTTCTTCTTGGAGCAAAGGAGATTGAGGGGAGATTTGATAAAAAAAATAACAAGATAAGATAGGTAAAGAAAAGCTGTTTCCATAAACTGATCATAGATGGTGTTGCCATCTAAAATGGCCACCCGCAAAGGATAATGGGAATTATGGTCAGGTTGGGACACAGACGGTACACAGCCCCTGTGTATTGTGCAGAGGGAAACCAGACCTAACTGAAACTCACACCTGTTGAAAGGTCAATCACCGATTTCCCCAGGACAATGGGACACAGATCGAAACATAGCAGCACTTGGGGGGCGCCTATTTACCTTGTATGGTAGTGCATGCGTGCCTTGGACAATAGCAGCTAGGACCCGCCCAAGCTGCCCCTAATTGGCCAGAATCGATTAGGGTGATCAAAACCCTATTGATTCATTGAATCCCAAGTTGGGACCACCCAAAAGTGCGCAAAACATAGAACATAGAACGATACAGCGCAGTACAGGCCCTTCGGCCCTCGATGTTGCACCGACATGGAAAAAAAAACTAAAGGCCATCTAACCTACACTATGCCCTTATCATCCATATGCTTATCCAATAAATTTTTTAATGCCCTCAATGTTGGCGAGTTCACTACTGTTGCAGGTAGGGCATTCCACGGCCTCACCACTCTTTGCGTAAAAAACCCACCTCTGACCTCTGTCCTATATCTATTACCCCTCAATTTAAGGCTATGTCCCCTCGTGCTAGCCACCTCCATCCACGTGAGAAGGCTCTCGCTGTCCACCCTATCTAACCCTCTGATCATTTTGTATGCCTCTATTAAGTCACCTCTTAATCTTCTTCTCTCTAACGAAAGCAACCTCAAGTCCATCAGCCTTTCCTCATAAGAATTTCCCTCCATACCAGGCAACATCCTGGTAAATCTCCTCTGCACCCGTTCCAAAGCTTCCACGTCCTTCCTATAATGAGGCGACCAGAACTGTACGCAATACTCCAAATGCGGCCGTACTAGAGTTTTGTACAACTGCAACATGACCTCATGGCTCCGGAACTCAATCCCTCTACCAATAAAGGCCAACACACCATAGGCCTTCTTCACAACCCTATCAACCTGGGTGGCAACTTTCAGGGATCTATGTACATGGACACCGAGATCCCTCTGCTCATCCACACTACCAAGAATTTTACCATTAGCCAAATATTCCGCATTCCTGTTATTCTTTCCAAAGTGAATCACCTCACACTTCTCCACATTAAACTCCATTTGCCACCTCTCAGCCCAGCTCTGTAGCTTATCTATGTCCCTCTGTAACCTGCAACATCCTTCCGCACTGTCTACAACTCCACCGACTTTAGTGTCGTCTGCAAATTTACTCACCCATCCTTCTGCGCCCTCCTCTAGGTCATTTATAAAAATGACAAACAGCAACGGCCCCAGAACAGATCCTTGTGGTACGCCACTCGTAACTGAACTCCATTCTGAACATTTCCCATCAACTACCACTCTCTGTCTTCTTTCAACTAGCCAATTTCTGATCCACATCTCTAAATCACCCTCAATCCCCAGCCTCCGTATTTTCTGCAATAGCCGACCGTGGGGAACCTTATCAAACGCTTTACTGAAATCCATATACACCACATCAACTGCTCTACCCTCGTCTACCTGTTCAGTCACCTTCTCAAAGAACTCGATAAGGTTTGTGAAGCATGACCTACCCTTCACAAAACCATGCTGACTATCCCTAATCATATTATTCCTATCTAGATGATTATAAATCGTATCTTTTATAATCCTCTCCAAGACTTTACCCACCACAGACGTTAGGCTCACCGGCCTATAGTTACCGGGGTTATCTCTACTCCCCTTCTTGAACAAAGGGACCACATTTGCTATCCTCCAGTCCTCTGGCACTATTCCTGTAGCCAATGATGACCTAAAAATCAAAGCCAAAGGCTCAGCAATCTGTTCCCTGGCTTCCCAGAGAATCCTAGGATAAATCCCATCCGGCCCCGGGGACTTATCTATTTTCACCTTGTCCAGAATTGCCAACACTTCTTCCCTACGCACCTCAATGCCATCTATTCTAATAGCCTGGGTCTCAGCATTCTCCTCCACAATATTATCTTTTTCTTGAGTGAATACTGACGAAAAGTATTCATTTAGTATCTCGCTTACCTCCTCAGCCTCCACACACAACTTCCCACCACTGTCCTTGACTGGCCCTACTCTTACCCTAGTCATTCTTTTATTCCTGACATACCTATAGAAAACTTTTGGGTTTTCCTTGATCCTACCTGCCAAAGACTTCTCATGTCCCCTCCTTGCTCGTCTCAGCTCTCTCTTTAGATCCTTCCTTGCTTCCTTGTAACTATCAAGCGCCCCAACTGAAACTTCACGCCTCATCTTCACATAGGCCTCCTTCTTCCTCTTAACAAGAGATTCCACTTCTTTGGTAAACCACGGTTCCCTCGCTCGACCCCTTCCTCCCTGCCTGACTGGTACGTACTTATCAAGAACATGCAATAGCTGTTCCTTGAACAAGCTCCACATATCCAGTGTGCCCAACCCTTGCAGCCTACGTCTCCAACCAACACATCCTAAGTCATGTCTAATGGCATCATAATTGCCCTTCCCCCAGCTATAACTCTTGCCCTGCGGGGTATACTTATCCCTTTTCATCACTAACGTTAAGGTCACCGAATTGTGGTCACTGTTTCCAAAGTGCCCACCTACCTCCAGATCTAACACCTGGCCTGGTTCATTACCCAAAACCAAATCCAATGTGGCCTCGCCTCTTGTTGGCCTGTCAACATATTGTGTCAGGAAACCCTCCTGCACACATTGTACAAAGAATGACCCATCTAATGTACTCGAACTATATCTTTTCCAGTCAATATTTGGAAAGTTAAAGTCTCCCATAACAACTACCCTGTTACTTTCGCTCTTTTCCAGAATCATCTTCGCCATCCTTTCCTCTACATCCCTAGAACTATTAGGTGGCCTATAGAAAACTCCCAACATCGGGGGATAAGAAGAACTACGCAACCAGTATTCGGTCTCTTTTGGGACCGGCCTCTGCTTCGACCAACTGCAGCATACCGAC
Organism: Scyliorhinus canicula; assembly: GCF_902713615.1. Taxonomy (NCBI): domain Eukaryota; kingdom Metazoa; phylum Chordata; class Chondrichthyes; order Carcharhiniformes; family Scyliorhinidae; genus Scyliorhinus; species Scyliorhinus canicula. The sequence goes on along the minus strand of NC_052162.1, from coordinate 105,432,366 downwards.
CAGCCAAGCTCAAGGACCCGTGATCATTACCTGAAGGACGAGCCGCAGCCGAGACAAGCCTGAAGACTTCCAGACGACACACGAGTGGATCCAGATAAAGGCCTTATCTAACCTGCACAGAGCTTGGAAGTTTAGTAAAGGTCATTTTAGTTGTTAGGTGTAGTTTAATAAGCAGCCGCGTGTAGATTATTATGCATAGAACCAAGCCTGTGTTTAATAATAAACAATAATTGAACAAACATACTGGTTGTGTGGTCATTTATCCAGTACAAGGAATGTACTCGCGCCTGATGGTTCAGATAAAAGAGCAACAAAGGATTTCAGACACAGATTTTGATCTTGGATCAGAGATAGGAAATTTATGTGAAGACGAAACATCTGGGTTTGTGCAAACCGGTGAAAACCACACATTATGATAATAATAATCTTTTTAAAATATAAATTTTGAGTAGCCAATTATTTTTTTTAATTTCCAAGTGAGGGGCAATTTAGCGTGGCCAATCCACCTAACTAGCACATCTTTGGGTTGTGAAGATGAAACCCACACAGACATGGGTAGAATGTCAAACTTCACACTTAATAATAATAATCTTTATTATTGTTACAAGTAGGCTTACATTAACACTGCAGTGAAGTTACTGTGAAAAGCCCCTAGTCGCCACACTCCGGCGCCTGTTTGGGAACACTGAGAGACAATTCAGAATGTCCGATTCACCTAATAAGCATGTCTTTCGGGATTTGTGGGAGGAAACCCACCCAGACATGGGGAGAACGTGTAGACTCTGCACAGACAGTGACCCAAGCTGGAATCAAACCTGGGACCCTGACACTGTGAAGCAACAGTGCTAACCACTGTGCTACCGTGTCGTCCATTATGGAGGATGAGAGGGTCCTGAGGTTTATATCAGTTTATCAATGATGGGGGAGCCCAGCATATTGGTGCAAAATATAATGCTGAAGCAATTGCGACAATCTTTAACCAAAATGATGCGTGAATGATGCGCAATCAATAACCACTGAAACGAAGGAGTAGTCCGAATTGAAGGCTTTAATCTACAAGATGTTTCCCCAGCAGCTTGAGTACAGAAAGAACGATGGCTGCTGGGAAACACGGGTTCTTATACCCCACCTCATTGGGTGGAGCTACCTTAGTCTTAACCAATGTGAAAGCAACACTTCGGCCAATGAGCAGTGAGCCTTCTCCACCAATAGTAGCTCACACTCCCAGGTACCGTAATACCTCTAGTCATACTACCACACTCACCCCTTGTTGAGAAAGGAACGGGGGGGGGGGGGGGTTTGCTCGTTGAGAAGCCGGGGGGGGGGGCGTCCAGCCAGGATTGGTGGTCCGGTGCGAGTGGGACAATTTACTGGTAGTATGACTAGTGATATGGGATTATACCTCTCCGACGGCGGCTGCCCACTGGCCCGTAACTATGTACAGAGTTGTGTTATCACACGGCAAATTATTTACAGAGCCAGAGAAAAAAAAAGGTCCATTAAGAGTTCATATTGACTCGATTAGTCGATCGGGAGCCTTGGACGTCCTCTGCGACCGGCAGAGCTTCGTCGGAGATGTTGGAGGTGCGGGCATCCATGACTCCGGGAGCAATGATCCGGTCCTCGTGGAGGTTTCTGCACCCCTAGACGGAGCTGGTGTGGGCCGGGCTGTGGGGGAGCGTCTGGTCCTCTAGGCGGCGCGGGTGAGGGGGTTGGCGGGCCAGGAAGGGGAGCGCCTGCGGCGAGCAGTTGCGGTTGGAGGGGGGTGGGTGGGGTTGGTACCGGGGGCGATGGCGGGGATCCGGCGGGCGCCAGGTTCCGTACAGAGACCGTGTTTGTCGGCCGTCGGGGGGCTCCACATACGCATATTGCGGGTTAGCGTGGAGCAGCTGGACCCTCTCGACTAATGGGTCCGATTTGTGCGCCCGCACGTGTTTCCGGAGCAGGATGGGCCCGGGGGCAGCCAGCCAGGTCGGGAGTGCGGTCCCTGAGGAAGACTTCCTGGGGAAGACAAGAAGGCGTTCATGAGGAGTTTGATTTGTAGATGTGCAAATTAGCGACCGGATGGAGTGGAGGGCATCTGGGAGGACCTCCTGCCAGCGGGAGACTGGGAGATTCCTGGACCGCAGGGCCAGTAGGACGGTCTTCCAGACCGTACCGTTCTCCCTCTCGACCTGTCCGTTACCCCGGGGGTTATAACTGGTCGTCCTGCTTGAGGCAATATCCTTGCTGAGCAGGAATTGACGCAGTTCATCACTCATAAAGGAGAACCCCCTATCGCTGTGCATGTAAGCGGGGAATCCAAACAGGGAGAAAATGTTGTGGAGGGCTTTTATGATGGTGGTTGTGGTCATGTCGGGGAAGGAGATGGCGAATGGGAAGCGGGAGTACTCATCAATCACGTTGAGGAAGTACGTGTTGCGGTTGGTGGAGGGGAGGGGACCTTTGACGCCCATGCTGAGGCGTTCAAAGGGATGGGAAGCCTTTATCAGATGCGCTTTTTTGGGGCGGTAGAAGTGCGGCTTGCACTCCGCGCAGATGTGGCAGTCCCTGGTGACTGTCCTGACCTCCTCGATGGAGTCGTGCAGGTTGCGGGTCTTTACAAAGTGAAATAAGCGGGTGACCCCCAGGTGGCAGAGGTCCACGTGGAGGGCTCGAAGGCGGTCCACATGTGCGCTGGCAGAGGTGCCGCGAGACAGGGCATCGGGAGGCTCGCTGAGCTTCCCCGGATGGTACAAGATGTCGTAGTTGTAGGTGGATAACTCGATCCTCCACCGCAAGATCTTGTTGTTTTTTTATCTTGCCCCTCTGTGCATTGTCAAACATGAAAGCCACCGACCGTTGGTCTGTGAAGAGGGTGAACCTCCTGCCGGCCAGATAATGCCTCCAATGTCGCACAGCTTCTACTATAGCCTGTGCTTCCTTCTCGACCGAGGAGTGGCGGATTTCGGAAGCATGGAGGGTACAGGAGAAGGCCATGGGTCTGTCCGCTTGGTTGAGGGTGGCTGCTACGTCGGACACGTCGCTCACAACCTGGAAGGGGAGGGACTCATCGATAGCGCGCATCGTGGCCTTTGCGATATCCGCTTTGATGCGGCTGAAGGCCTGACGGGCCTCCGTCAACAGGGGGAAAGTGGCTGCTTGGATGAGGGGACGGGCTTTGTTGGCATAGTTGGGGACCCACTGGGCGTAATAAGAGAAGAAACCGAGGCAGCGCTTCAGGGCCTTGGAGCAGTGGGGGAGGGGGAGCTCTATCAGGGGGCGCATGCGTTCCGGGTTGGGGCATATCACTCCATTTCGCACTACGTAGCCGAGGATGGCTAGGCGGTCGGTGCTGAACACGCATTTGTCTTTGTTATAAGTCAAATTTAGGAGTTTTGCGGTTTGGAGGAATTTGCGGAGATTGGTGTCGTGGTCCTGCTGATCGCGGCCGCAGATGGTAACATTATCGAGATATGGGAAGGTTGCCCGTAAACCGTATCGGTCGACCATTTGGTCCATTTCTCGTCGGAAGACCAAGACCCCGTTCGTGACAGCGAAGGGAACCCTTAAAAAGTGGTAGAGCCGCCGTCCGCTTCGAACGCAGTGTACTTGCGATCGCACGCGCGGATGGGTAGCTGGTGGTAGGCGGACTTGAGGTCCACCATGGAGAAGACCTTGTACCGTGCGATCCTGTTGACCAGATCGGATATACGGGGGAGAGAGTACGCGTCCAGCTGCGTAAACCTGTTGATGGTTTGACTGTAGTCTATGACCATCCTATTCTTCTCCCCGGTCTTTACCACCAGAACGTGTGCTCGCCAGGGGCTGTTACTAGCCTCAATGACCCCTTCCTTCTGAAGCCGTTGGACCTCAGACCTGATGAAGACCCAGTCCTGGGCACTGTATCATCTGCTCCTGGTGGCGACAGGTTTGCAATCCGGGGTGAGGTTTGCAAACAAGGACGGGGTATCGACCTTGAGGGTCGCGAGGCTGCAGACAGTGAGGGGAGGTATTGGGCCGCCAAATTTAAATATTAGGCTCTGGAGGCTACACTGGAAGTCTAACCCCAGGAGTGCGGCTGGCCAGAGGTGGGGGAGGATGTAGAGTCTGTAATTTTTAAACTCCCTCCCCTGGACTGTGAGGTCCGCTATACAATACCCTGTGATCTCCACTGAATGGGAGCCAGAGGCCAGGGCGATTTTTTGCTTGACGGGATAGACAGGGAGAGCGCAGCATCTTACCGTGTGTACGAAACTCTCCGTGCTCCCGGAGTCCAGTAGGCAGGTCGTTTTGTGCCCGTTGAGCAGGACCTTCGTTGTTGCCGTAGAGAGGGTGCGGGGTTGAGACTGGTCCAGAGTGACTGAAGCGAGTCGTGGCAGAAAATCGGAGTCGTCATCAGGCGGTGCGTAGTCACCCGCGCCGGGTTCCTCGGAGCCGATCCAAGATGGCGGCGCCCATCGGTCACACATCGCGAGGGGTGGACAAAATGGCGGCACCCGTCCCCCGCACGTGGCGTGGGAAGCACAAGATGGCGGCACTCGGGGGCCGCACGTGGCGTTGGGGGATGAGGGCAGAGAGGTTTGCGGGCCGCACGGGGCCCCCTTGGAGAGAGGGGGGGGGAGTCCCGCGGTCGCTGCCCGGGACCGCGGCGACCGCCTTGGCCTGCCAGACGGACAAAAAGTGGCATTTCTTCTCGCAGCCCTTGCACGTTGCTGATCAGGCTGGGCAACGGTGTCGGGGGTGTTTCGCCTGGCCGCACAAATAACAGTGGGGCCCCGCGGGTTTTTTGGGGCATCTTGCGGCACAGGCCTGGGGTGAGTCCGAGTCCAGAGAGGGAAGCTGAATTCCATGCTGCCCAGGGGGCTGCCGCGCGGTCGGGGGCGTATGAGCGGGCGTTTATGTCCGTGACATCTAGGGAGTGAGTGAGGGCCCGTGCCTCCGTGAGGCTTAAGGTTTCCCTTTCTAATAGTCTGACGGATCTGTGGGGACTGCATACCCGCAACAAAAGTGATAAGCCATCAATCGAACGCGAGACGAGTTGCTGTACAAAAGTTAGGCTTTAATAAGCTAGAAGTTAGCCCTGCGGTCGACTACAGTAAATGGACGACCGCCGGGCATTCTGACTATTTATACCTCGGTAAGGAGGCGTGGTTAATTCAGCCTCTCGACCAATCGGAGAGCCGTCACATGACTGGTCTCAACCAATCGGTCGAGAGGCACATGACCGACCAGGGCCAATGGTAAGCTGGTGTTCTGCACCAATGGCAGACAGCTATGCAAATCATACCACCACATTCCCCCTTTGCAGAGAAAGAAGCCGTGGGGGGGTGGGGTATCAACAAGAGCCAGGGGCGGGGGGGGGGGGGGGGGGGCGGAGAGAACTGGTGGTATGAGTAGCAGCCAGGGAAGGGAGAGAGAACAACATTTTCTCTTCTTTCTTTTATAACATTATATACAAAGGTAAATGGTTCTGGTTGTTGGAAGTTTGTCATCTCAGCTCAAGGACATCACTGTAGGCGTTCCTCATTGCAGTGCCCGAGGCCCAACCATCTGGAGGTCAGTAGATATCCGGAACACAACCACGTGGATGTTCTCCTCAAAGCCACTCACCATCCTGACCAGGAAACATACTGGCATTCCTGATCCTGGTGGGGAAGAGGGTGTCATTGGAGGCATCGAATGTGGTGGCAGACAGTGGCGGGCGGTATGTGATGGTGAGTGGCAAGCTGCAAGGGGAGCGGGTGGTGCTGGTTAATGTATACGCCCCGAATTGGGACGATGCGGGTTTAATGCGGCACATGTTGGGCCGGATTCCAGATATGGAGGTGGGAGGCCTGATAATGGGGGGGGGATTTCAACACGGTGCTGGATCCGCCACTGGATCGATCCAGTTCCAGGACGGGTAGGAGGCCTGCGGCAGCTAAGGTGTTAAGGGGGTTTATGGACCAAATGGGAGGGGTGGACCCATGGACGTTTGCGAGGCCGAGGGCCAGGGAATTTTCATACTTCTTCCATGTGCATAAGGCTAACACCCGGATTGATTTTTTCGTTATGGGTAGGGCGCTGATTGCGAGGATGGAAGATGCTGAATATTCGGCGATAGCCATTTCTGACCACGCCCCGCACTGGGTGGACCTCGAGCTGGGGGAGGAGAGGGACCAGCACCCGCTTTGGCGCTTGGAGGTGGGGCTGCTGGCGGACGAGGAGGTGGGTGGGCGGGTCCGAGGATGTATCGAGAGGTATCTGGAGGCCAACGACAATGGGGAGGTCCGAGTGGGGACGGTCTGGGAGGCACTGAAGGTGGTGGTTCGGGGGGAGTTGTTCTCCATTTGAGCGTACCGGGAGAGAAGGGAGCGGAGTAGAGGGAGAGATTGGTGGGGGAGATGGTGAGGGTGGACAGGAGATATGCGGAGGCCCCGGAGGAGGGATTGTTGCGGGTGCGGCGCAGCCTTCAGGCTGAGTTTGACTTGTTGACCACTAGAAAGGCGGAAGCTCAGTGGAGGAAGGCACAGGGTGCGGTGTATGAATATGGGGAGAAGGCGAGCAGGATGCTGGCACACCAGCTCCGTAAGCGGGATCCGGCTAGGGAGATTGGCGGAGTTAAGGATTGGGGAGGAAATGTGGTGCGAAGGGGGGTACACATCAATGGGGTCTTCAGGGACTTCTACGAGAAACTGTATCGGTCCGAACCCTCCGGTGGAGGAGGGGGGATGGGGCGCTTTTTGGATCGACTGAGATTCCAGAGGGTGGAGGAGGGACAGGTGGAGGGGCTGGGGGCGCCAGTTGAGCTGGAGGAGCTGGTTAAAGGGATAGGGAACATGCAGTCGGGGAAGGCGCCGGGGCCGGATGAGTTCCCGGTTGAATTTTATAAGATGTATGCAGACCTGTTGGGCCCCCTGTTGGTTAGGACCTTTAATGAGGCAAGGGAGCGGGGGGCTTTGCCCCCGACGATGTCTCGGGCGCTGATCTCCCTGATCCTTAAGCGGGACAAGGATCCCCAGCTGTGTGGGTCGTACAGGCCGATCTCACTCTTGAATGTGGACGCCAAGCTGTTGGCAAAGACCTTAGCCACGAGGATAGAGGACTGTGTGCCGCAGGTTATCCACAAGGATCAAACGGGGTTTGTGAGGGGGAGGCAGCTGAATACTAACATACGGAGGCTCTTGAATGTTATAATGATGCCGGCGGTAGAAGGGGAGGTGGAGATAGTGGTGGCACTGGACGTGGAGAAGGCCTTTGATAGGGTTGAGTGGGGGTACTTGTGGGAGGTGCTGGAAAGGTTCGGGGAGGGGTTTGTCAGGTGGGTGAGGCTGTTATATGAGGCCCCGATGGTGAGCGTGGCCAAGAATAGGAGGAGATCGGAGTTTTTTCGGTTACACCGAGGGATGAGGCGGGGTGTCCCTTGTCCCCCCTACTTTTTGCGCTGGCAATTGAACCCCTGGCTATGGTGCTGAGGGAGTCGAGGAACTGGAGGGGGCTGGTGCGGGGTGGGGAGGAGCTCCGAGTGTCGCTCTATGCGGATGACCTATTGTTGTATGTGGCGGACCCGGTGGGGGGAATGCAGGAGGTGATGAGGATTCTCCGGGAATTTGGGGACTTTTCGGGGTACCAGCTCAACTTTGGGAAGAGCGAGCTGTTTGTGGTACACCCGGGGGACCAGGAGGGGGGGATTGGTAGGCTCCCATTGAAAAGGACGGAGAGGGGCTTTGGGTACTTGGGGGTGCAGGTGGCCAGGAGCTGGGGGGCCCTGCATAAGCTTAACCTTACAAGGCTTGTGGAGCAAATGGAGGAGGATTTTAAGAGGTGGGACATGTTGCCGCTGTCTCTGGCAGGTAGGGTGCAGTCAGTCAAGATGACGGTGCTTCCGAGATTTGTATTCCTGTTTCAGTGCCTCCCCATCCTTATCCCGAATGCCTTTCTCAGACTGGTTAACAGGAGCATTACGGGGTTTGTGTGGGCACATGGACCCCGAGGGTGAGGCGGGTGTTCTTGGAGCGGGGCATGGATGGGGGGGCTGGCGCTGCCCAACTTCTGTGGGTACCATTGGGCTGCCAATGCAACGATGGTGCATAAGTGGGTGATGGAGGGGGAGGGGGCAGCATGGAAGAGGAAGGAGATGGCGTCCTGTGTGGGCACAAGCCTAGAGGTGCTGGTGACGGCGCCACTGCCGTTCCCTCCAACGAGGTATACCACGAGCCCAGTGGTGGTGGCTACCCTCAAAATGTGGGGGCAATGGAGGCGGCACAGGGGGGAGGTGGGGGCCTCGATGGGATCCCCGATACGGGGGAACCACCGGTTTGTTCCGGGGAGAAATGATGGCGGGTTCCTGAGTTGGCACAGGGCAGGTATCAGGAGGTTGGGGGACCTGTTTATAGATGGGAAATTTGCGAGCCTGGGTGTGCTGGAGGGGAAGTTCGAGCTCCCCCCGGGGAACGCCTTTCGGTACATGCAGGCGAGGACGTTTGTCAGGCGGCAGGTGGCGAGGTTCCCTCTGCTGCCGCCGCGTGGGGTCCGGGACAGGGTGCTCTCTGGGGTGTGGGTTGGGGAGGGGAGGATCTCTGTGACGTACTAAGTGATGCAGGAGATGGACAAGGCCTGGGTTGAGGAGTTGAAGGGTAAATGGGAGGAGGAGCTGGGTGAGGAGATTGAGGAGGGGACGTGGGCGGACGCCCTGGGGAGGGTGAACTCCTCCTCTTCTTGTGCGAGGCTTGGCCTCATACAGTTTAAGGTGCTGCACAGGGCTCACATGACCGGGACAAGGATGAGCCGGTTTTTTGGGAGTGAGGACAGGTGTATTAGGTGCTCTGGGAGCCCTGCAAATCATGCCCATATGTTCTGGGCATGTCCAGTATTGGGGGAATTTTGGAAGGGCGTGGTAGGGACGTTGTCGAGGGTGGCAGGATCCAGGGTCAATCCGGGCTGGGGGCTCGCAGTATTTGGGGTTGCGGAGGAGCCGGGGGTGCAGGAGGCCTTTGCGTCCCTGGTAGCCCAGCGGAGGATTCTTCTTCAGTGGAAGGACGCGAGGCCCCCAAGTGTGGAGGCCTGGGTCAACGTCATGGCAGGGTTTCTCAAGCTAGAGAAGGTGAAATTTGCCCTGAGGGGATCAGTGCAGGGGTTTTTCAGGAGGTGGCAGCCATTCCTGGACTTCCTGGCAGAACGATAGAAACAGACCAGCAGCACAGCAGCAGCAGCAACCGGGGGGGGGGGGGGGGGGGGGGGATGTTTTGTTGTTTTGTACTAAAGGGACGGGCATAGTTTTTCTGTGCCAATGTCGGGCATTAATTCATTTCCTCTTCTGTGTATACGTGGTGGGGGGGGGGGGGGGGTTCTGTCCTGTCTATTGAAGGGACGGGCAGATGTTTTGGGGGAATGATGGGTGTTAGTTTATCTCTTCCGCTGTGTATGTGCCGGGGGGGGGGGGGGGGGGGGGGGGGGACTGTTCTTTCTGTTTTTTGTAAAAAAGAAAATTCTGTCTTTTTGTTGTTGATATTATGCAAAAATTTGGATTAAAATTATTTTTTTTAAAAGAACATAATGTTACAGTCATAGCAAGGTGTAGAGAAAAGATTAACTTAATACGAGGTAGGTTCATTCAAATGTCTGATGGCAGTAGATACCATAGAATTATAGATATCATAGAATTTACAGTGCAGAAGAAGCTGTTCTTGAGTCAGTTGGTACGTGACCTCAAACTTTGGTATATTTTTCCTGACGGAAGAAGGTGGAAGAGAGTATGTCCGGCGTGCGTGGGGTCCTTAATTGTGCTGGCTGCCTTTCTGAGGCAGCGGGAATTATAGACAGAGTCGATGGATGGGAGGCTGGTTTGTGTGATGGATTGAGCTACATTCACGACGTATTGTAGTTTCCTGTGGTCTTGGGCAGAGTAGGATCCATACGAAGCTGTGATACAACCAAAAGTAATGCTTTCTATGGTGCATCTGGAGAATTTGGAGAGAGTCGTAACTGACGTGCCAAATTGCTTAGTCATCTGAGAAAGTAGTCGTGCTGGGCTTTCTTTTTAAAAAATAAATAAATTTAGAGTACCCAATTATTTTTTCCAATTAAGGGGCACTTTAGCATGGCCAATCCACCTACACTGCACATCTTTTGGGTTGTGGGGGTGAAACCCACACAAACACGGGGAGAATGTGCAAACTCCACACGGACAGTGATCCAGGGTCGGGATTCGAACCCGGGTCCTCAGCGCCGTAGGCAGAAATGCTAACCACTGTGCCACTGTGCTGCCCGTTGGTGGGCTTTCTTAACTATAGTGTCGGCATGGGGGGGACCAGGACAGGTTGTTGGTGAAACACCGTAAAACTTAAAGTTCTCGACCCTTTCTACTTCGTTCCCATTGATGTACACAGGAGCATGTTCTCCACTACGCTTCCTGAAGTCGATGACAATCTCCTTTTTTTTGTTGACATTGAGGGAGAGGTTATTGTTGTCGCACCAGTTCACCAGATTCTGTATCTCATTCCTGTACTCTGTTTTGTCATTGTTTGAAATCCGACCCACTATGGTGGTGTCATCAGCAAATTAGAAAATCGAGTTGGTGGGGAATTTGGCCACACAGTCATAGGTGTTTTAAGAGTATATATTTTCCACCCCAATCCACAACCTGAACATTGGCTGCTGTTTTTCTATTTGTGTATAGAGATGAAGTTACTGCAGCTGACCAGCCCAAACAGTTTTTCTTACATTTTGCACTGACCCACTAGCCTGCTGGTCTGTAAGAATATGATAGAACATGTTTAGCAGGAGCACATGAAGGCCGTGAACAGACATATCTCCCTTGGGTGCGCAGGCAGCTGATGCTGCGTTGCGTATAAGTGTCACAATAACTGCTGTTTGAGATGGTTCACTGAAGCATTCCCCAGCAGGCTTGTAATAAAAGTTCATACTTTCCACACATTCCCAACGCTAAGTGTTTTTTTCTACAATAGAATGGACCTAACTGCTATTCGTTTCAACACATTATATTCATCACAAAACAAAGAACAAAAGAACAAAGAAAAGTACAGCACAGGATCAGACCCTTTGGCTCTCCAAGCCAAACCGACCATGCTGCCCGTCTAAACTAAAATCTTCTTCACTTTCGGGGTCCGTATCCCTCTATTCCCATCCTATTCATGTATTTGTCAAGATGTCCCTTAAACGTCACAATCGTCCCTGCTTCCACCATCTCCTCCGGCAGCGAGTTCCAGGCACTCACTACCCTCTGTGTAAAAAAAGTTGCCTCGTAGATCTCCTCAAAACCTTGCCCCTCGCATTTTAAACCTATGCCCCCTAGTAATTGACCCCTCTACCCTGGGAAAAAGCCTCTGACTATCCACTCTGCCTATGCCCCTCATAATTTTGTAGACCTCTATCAGGTCGCCCCTCAACCTTCGTCGTTCCAGTGAGAACAAACCGAGTTTATTCAACCGCTCCTCATGGCTAATGCCCTCCATACCAGGCAACATCCTGGTAAATCTCTTCTGCACCCTCTCTAAAGCCTCCGCATCCTTCTGGTAGTGTGGCGACCAGAATTGAACACGATACTCAAAGGTTCTATACAGCTGTAACATGACTTGCCAATTCTTAGACTCAATGCCCCAGCCAATGAAGGTAAGCATGCCGTATGCCTTTTTGACTACCTTCTCCACCTGTGTTGCCCCTTTCAGTGACCTGTGGACCTGTACACCTAGATCTCTGACTGTCAATACCCTTGAGGGTTCTACCATTCACTGTATAATCCCTACCTGCATTAGACCTTCCAAAATGCATTACCTCACATTTGTCCAGATTAAACTCCATCTGCCAACTCTCCGCCCAAGTCTCCAAATGATCTAAATCCTGCTGTATCCTCTGACAGTCCTCATCGCTATCTGCAATTCCACCAACCATTGTGTCATCTGCAAACTTACTAATCAGACCAGTTACATTTTCCTCCAAATCATTTATATATACTACGAACAGCAAAGGGCCCAGCACTGATCCTTGCGGAACTAGTCACAGCCCTCCAATCAGAAAAGCACCCTTCCATTGCTGCTCTCTGCCTTCTATGACGTAGCCAGTTCTGTATCCATCTTGCCAGCTCACCCCTGATCCTGTGTGACTTCACCTTTTGTACCAGTCTGCCATGAGGGACCTTGTCAAAGGCCTTACTGAAGTCCATATAGACAACATCCACTTCCCTACCTGCATCAATCATCTTTGTGACCTCTTCGAAAAACTCTATCAAGTTAGTGAGACACAACCTCCTCTTCACAAACCGTGCTGCCTCTCGCTAATACGTCCATTTGCTTCTAAATGGGAGTAGATCCTACCTCAAAGAATTCTCTCCAGTAATTTCCCTACCACCGACGTAAGGCTCACCGGCCTAGAGTTCCCTGGAATATTCTTGCGACCCTTCTCAAACAAAGGAACAACGTTGGCTATTCTCCAGTCCTCCGGAACATCACCTGAAGACAGTGAGGATCCAAAGATTTCTGTAAAGGCCTCAGCAATTTCCTCTCTAACCTCCTTCAGTATTCTGGGGTAGATCCCATCAGGCCCTGGGGACTTATCTACCTTAATATTTTTCAAGACGCCCAACACCTCGTCTTTTTGGATCTCAATCTGACCCAAGCTATCTACACACCCTTCTCCAGACTCAACATCCACCAATTCCTTCTCTTTGGTAAATACTGATGCAAAGTATTCATTTAGTACCTCGCCCATTTCCTCTGGCTCCACACATAGATTCCCTTGCCTATCCTTCAATGGGCCAACCCTTTCCCTGGCTACCCTCTTCCTTTTTATGTACGTGTAAAAAGCCTTGGGATTTTCCTGAACCCTATTTGCCAATGACTTTTTGTGACCCCTTTTAGCCCTTCAGACTTCTTGCTTAAATTCCTTTCTACTTTCCTGGTATTCCACACAGGCATTGTCTGTTCCCAGCCTTCTAGCCCTGACAAATGCTTCCTTTTTCTTTTTGATGAGGCCGACGATATCACTCGTTATCCAAGATTCCTGAAATTTGCGGTATTTATCCTTCTTCTGCACAGGAACATACCGGTCCTGAATTCCTTTCAACTGACATTTGAAAGCGTCCCACATGTCAGATGTTGATTTACCCTCAAACATCCACCCCCAATCTAGGTTCTTCAGTTCCCGCATAATATTGTTATAGTTAGCCTTCCCCCAATTTAGCAGATTCATCCTAGGACCACTCTTATCCTTGTCCACCAGCACTTTAAAACTTACTGAATTGTGATTACTGTTTCCAAAATGCTCCCCCACTGAAACTACTACCACCTGGCCAGGCTCATTCCCCAATGCCAGGTCCAGTACAACCCTTCCCTAGTTTGACTATCTACATATTGTTTTAAGAAGTCCTCTTGGATACTCCTTACAAATTCTGCCCCTAGCACTAAGTGAGTCCCAGTCAATATTGGGGAAGTTGAACTATCCCATCATAACAACCCTGTTGCTTTTACTCCTTTCCAAAATCTGTCCACCTATCTGCTCCTCTATCTCCCGCTGGCTGTCGGGAGGTCTGTAGTAAACCCCCAACATTGTGACTGTACCCTTCTTATTCCAGATCTCTACCCATATAGCCTTGCTGCCCTCTGAGGTGTCCTCTCATAGTACAGCTGTGATATTCTCCCTAACCAGTAGCGTAACTTTGCCACCCCTTTTACATCCCCCTCTGTCCCGCCTGAAACATCTAAATACTGGAACATTTAGCTGCCAATCCTGTCCTTCCTCAACCAGGTCTCTGTAATGACAACAGCATCATATTTCCAAGTACTAATCTAAGCGGATTGGTACAAATCCAAGCGGATACCAATACGGATTTGTTTGACTTTTAGTCAGACGATTGACGCCTATAAATGGGCTGGAAAAGGTTGGAATAGGTGAACAAACCAGCTGAAAAAACTTGTGTAGAAATACAGTGGGAATTTCAGCATGCATCCACCTGGAATCTCAGATCCTTTCTTCAAAGCAGCGTCAAGAGTTATATCTTTCTCAAAGAACAGCATTGTAATGTAGGTATTCCTGAGTGCCGATGGTTTAATTGAGAGCTGCAATGGTTACATTCTTGTTGCCTGAGTGGAATAAAGATAGCAGTTAAGTGTATTGTATTCACGACATTGAGTAGCATTGTTCAAGCAGTAATTGTAAGTTTTTCTTTGTGTGATGTTAAAGATATAGAACATAGAGCACAGAACAGGCCCTTCGGCCAACAATGTTGTGCTGAACTTTTGTCCTTGATGAAGAACAAATTAATCTACACCCCATCATTCGACCATAATCCATGTACCTATCCAATAGCCGCTTGAAGGTCCCTAATGTTTCCGACTCAACTACTTCCACAGGCAGTGCATTCCATGCCCCGACTACTCTCTGGGTAAAGAATCTACCCCTGACATCCCCCCTATATCTTCCACCATTTACCTTAAATTTATGTCCCCTTGTAATGGTTTGTTCCACGTGGGGGAAAAGTCTCTGACTGTCTACTCTATCTATTCCCCTGATCACCTTATAAACCTCTATCAAGTCGCCGCTCATCCTTCTCCGTTCTAATGAGAAAAGGCCTAGCGTCCTCAACCTTTCCTCATAAGATCTACTCTCCATTCCAGGCAACATCCTGGTAAATCTCCTTTGCACCTTTTCCAAAGCTTCCACATCCTTCCTAAAATGAGGCAACCAGAACTGCACACAATACTCCAAATGTGGCCTTACCAAGGTTTTGTACAGCTGCATCATCACCTCATGGCTCTTAAATTCAATCCTTCTGCTAATGAACGCTAGCACACCATAGGCCTTCTTCACAGCTCTATCCACTTGAGTGGCAACTTTCAAAGATCTATGAACATAGACCCCAAGATCTTTCAGCTCCTCCACATTGCCAAGAACCCTACCGTTAACCCTGTCTTCCGCATTCATATTTATCCTTCCAAAATGGACAGCTTCATACTTTTCAGGGTTAAACTCCATCTGCCACTTCTCAGCCCAGCTCTGCATCCTATCTATGTCTCTTTGCAGCCGACAACAGACCTCCTCACTATCCACAACTCCACCAATCTTCGTGTCATCTGCAAATTTAGTGACCCACCCTTCAACTCCCTCATCCAAGTCACTAATGAAAATCAAAAACATCAGAGGACCCAGAACTGATCCCTGCGGTACGCCACTGGTAACTGGGCTCTAGGCTTAATATTTGCCATCCACCACCACTCTGACTTCTATCGGTTAGCCAGTTTGTTATCTAACTGGCCAAATTTCCCACAATCCCATGCCTCCTTAGTTTCTGCATAAGGGGAACCTTATCAAATGCCTTACTAAAATCCAAGTACACTACATCCACTGCTTTACCTTCATCCACATGCTTGGTCACCTCCTCAAAGAATTCAATAAGACTTGTGAGGCAAGACCTACCCCTCACAAATCCGTGCTGACTATCCCTAATCAAGCAATGCCTTTCCAGATGCTCAGAAATCCTATCCCTCAGTACCCTTTCCATTACTTTGCCTACCACCGAAGTAAGACTAACTGGCCTATAATTCCCAGGGTTATCCCTATTCCCTTTTTTGAACAGAGGCACAACATTCGTCACTCTCCAATCCCCTGGTACCAACCCTGTTGACAGTGAGGACGAAAAGATCATTGTTAATGGCTCTGCAATTTAATCTCTTGCTTCCCATAGAATCCTTGGATATATCCCGTTTAGGCCTGGGGGACTTGTCTATCCTCAAGTTTTTCAAAATGCCCAACACATCTTCTTTCCGAACAACTATCTCCTCAAGCTTACATGTTTGTTTCACACTCTCCTCTCCAACAATATGGCCCCTCTCATTCGTAAATACTGAAGAAAGTACTCGTTCAAGACGTCTCCTGTCTCTTCAGACTCAATACACAATCTCCCGCTACTGTCCTTGATTGGACTTGACAATCCTGATTCTTTTGCTGCCAGTCTGGTCTCACTAAAATTTGAGACGGATTTGCAGGTATCAATTATTATTTATTTTAACCAGCTAGCTGGGTGACTCACTCTATTGGGAGAGCAGAACACAACCATGTCTCCTGGATCTTCAACAGCGAGTGAGCAAAAGGGACAAAACATTTCTGTACAGATATATTCAAGTTGCATCAAGTTTCACATACATACGACCAAATAAGGCAACAGTAATGAATGCAAGATTCCCATCAGCCATCCCTATACACTTCTTGACCTGGCCATATACCCTGATTGGCTCATTGCACATTCCTCAGCCCTGGGCTCACTTCACATTCTTCAGCCCTTGGGGGGCCCCTTTCACTCAGCATTCTCGTCCTAGTAACTGCCCCTCCCCCCAATGCCTTGTTCAATTCCTTTGTTCATTCCCTGATAAACTCACTACGCTCCGGCTCCTATACCCGGGTCTACCTCTACATTATCCTAACTAATTATCCCATTTTGTATCACATTCGTTTGTTCAATTCCTCAGACCCACCCTCGCTCTAGTCCAGGGGTGGGCAAACTTTTCCGTGCAAGGGCCACATTCAGAAATTCACAATTTTAAAGGGCCGCATAGTATATTAAGTAAAATAATTAATATTTTAAATAGCCAAAATAAAAGGTCTTTAAAGAAAAAAAAGCACATTTATTTGAAAAACAAAGTAACTCAGTAAGTAACAGAACAATGTCAATGAGAATGATGCATCTGACTGCAGTCATTTACCAGTTTCTTGAAATCAGGTGTCAAGTTGCTTGTGCTGATCCTTAACACTGACAGAAGCACAGCCTAGCTGAGTCAACGATAAAAACGCGCGTAGTGGGGTGGATGAGTGGGGCTGCCTTATTGGTCGGTTTAGTTGGGTGTGCGACCAATAGGAGTCCAGGTTACAAACAATAATAAGGCTTATTGTTTGTAACCTGGACTCCTATTGGTCGCACACCCAACTAAACCGACCAATGAGACAGCTCCACTCATCCACCCCACTACGCGCATTTTTATGCGGCCCGCCAATGAGGTGCCCAGAATCATAACCGGCATTTTTGAAAAGTCGCCGGGGAAAAGCCGCAGAAGTAAATGCGCTTATTCAATAACCGCATTTACTTCAGCGGCTTTTCCCCGGCGGCTTTTCAAAAATGCCGGTTATGATTCCGGGCACCTCATTGGCGGGCCGCATAAAAACCTTTTTCGGGCCGCATGCGGCCCGCGGGCCGTAGTTTACCCACCCCTGCTCTCGTCATTCTCATATTTCTCACATATGTGAAAAAGGCTTTGGGGCTTTCCTTGATCCTACCCGCCAAAGATTTTTCATGCCCTCTCTTAGCTCTCCTAATCCCTTTCTTCAGTTCCCTCCTGGCTATCTTGTATCCCTCCAGCGCCCTGTCTGAACCTTGTTTCCTCAGCCTTACATAAGTATCCTTCTTCCTCTTAACAAGACATTCAACCTCTCTTGTCAACCATGGTTCCCTCACTCGACCATCTCTTCCCTGCCTGACAGGGACATACATATCAAGGATACGTAGTATCTGTTCCTTGAACAAGTTCCACATTTCAAGTGTGTCCTTCCCTGACAGCCTTTGTTCCCAGCTTGTCCACTTCAGTTCTTGTCTGACAGCATTGTATTTACCCTTCCCCCAATTGTAAACCTTGCCCTCTTGTATGCACCTATCCATCTCCATTACTAAAGTAAAAGTCACAGAATTGTGGTCACTATCTCCAAAATGCTCTCCCACTAACAAATGGTTCATTGCCCTGGTTCATTACCAAGTACGAAATCCAATATGGCCTCCCCTGTGGTCAGACAATTTACATCCCTTGTGAGAAAATCTTCCTGGACACACTGCACAAACACCACCCCATCCAAACTATTTGATCTAAAGAGTTTACACTCAATATTTGGGAAGTTAAAGTCACCCATGACTACTACCCTGTGACTTCTGCACCGTTCCAAAATCTGTTCCCAATCTTTTCCTCCACATCTCTGCTGCTATTGGGGGGGCCTATCGAAAACTCCCAACAAGATGACTGCTTCTTTCCTATTTCTGACTTCGACCCATACTACCTCAGTAGGCAGATCCTCCTTGAACTGCCTTTCTGCAGCTGTTATACTATTTCTAATTATCAATGCAGCCCCCCACCTCTTTTACCACCCTCACTAATCTTATTAAAACATCTATAACCAGGAACCTCCAACAACCATTTCTACCCTCCTTCTATCCAAGTTTCCGTGATAGCTACCTCATCATAGTCCCAAGTACCGATCCATGCCTTAAGTTCACCCACCTTATTCCTGATGCTTCTTGCGTTGCAGTATACACACTTCAAACCATCTCCGTGCCAGAAAGTACTCTCCTTTGTCAGTGTTACCTTCCCCACTGCCTCACTACACGCTTTGACATCCTGAACATCGGCTACCTTAGTTGGTGAACTACAAGTCTGGTTCCCATTCCCCTGTCAAATTAGTTTAAACCCTCCCGAAGAGTACTAGAAAACCTCCCTCCCAGGATATTGGTACCCCTCTGGTTCGGATGCAACCTGTCCAGCTTGTACAGGTCCCACCTTCCCCAGAATGCGCTCCAATTATCCAAATACCTGAATCCCTCCCTCCTACACCATTCCTGCAGCCACGTGTTCAACTGCACTCTCTCCCTATTCCTAGCCTCGCTATCACGTGGCACCGGCAACAAACCAGAGATGACAACTATGTCTGTCCTGGCCATTAACTTCCAGCCTAACTCCCTAAACTTGTTTATTACCTCCACGCCCTTTTTCCTACCTACGCCGTTGGTACCAATGTGCACCACGACTTCTGGCTGCTCACACTCCCCCTTAAGGATCCTGAAGACATGATCCGAGACATCCCTGGCCCTGGCACCCGGGAAGCAACATACCTTCCGGGAGTCTCGCTCGCGACCACAGAATCTCCTTTCTGTTCCCCTAACCATTGAGTCTCCTATCATTATTGCTTTTCTATTCTCCCCCCTTCCCCTCTGAGCCACAGAGCCAGACTCAGTGCCAGAGACTTGGCTGCGAGGGCCTTCCCCCGGTAGGTCATCCCCCCCCCAACAGCATCCAAAACGGTATACTTGTTTTGAAGGGGAACAGCAATGAGGGTTCCCTGCACTGTCTGCCCATTTGTTTTCTTTCCCCTGACTGTATCCCAGCTACTCTTGTACTGTACTTTGGGTGTGGTTACCTGCCTGTAACTCTTCTCTATTGCCCCCTCTGCCTCCCGGAAGATCCAAAGTTCATCCAGCTCCAGTTCCCTAACACGGTTTCTGAGGAGCTGGAGTTGGGTGCACTTCCCACAGGTATAGTCAGCAGGGACACCAGTGGTAACCCTAACCACCCACATCCTACAGGAGGAGCCCTAACCTCCATCCCCTCTGATCTGAATTCACAAAGAGATTTAAAGGGGGAAAAAAAAGAATGATTAAACACCCGTTAGGCCCTTATACTGTTGCTACTCTCCCAAGTGAACCCTCGAAAATTGGTGATTTGCGAAATGAAAGAATGGTAGCTTGCTGCTCCCCCCCGAAAAAACAAAAAAAACCAAAAAAACAAAAGAAACACAACAAACAATAAAAACTATAAAAACATTTAAAAACCCAAATTAAAAAAACCCAAGACAAACAACTCTTACCTTACAGTATATAGCTGCCCTGTGGACCAACTGGAACTCCGCCCTCCGACTCTGTCCCCAGTCAGCTGTACTCTCTGTAAACTCCCGGCTCCCTTCACGCTCTTTGCGGAAATGTAGGAAATTAAATGAAAGGAACACCTTACTCCATCCTCACCTAACTCCCTCAGTCACCAAACTCTCACTATAGCACACAAATGCTCCCAAATTCGGCACTCAGTGGAAACAAAGTCTGCACTGTAGCTGGCTCACATTTATACTGTGACTCGAGCCTCTGAAAACTGGCCTAATCCAGTTATCTAATTAACAAGCTCCAGCTGCAAGTACCTACAAGTAGAACCTTTGTTTAAGGCTGATTGAAAATTTACCTTCTTCTAAACCAAACAGCAACTTTTAAGTTAATTAACTAAATAAAAGAAAGACTAGACTTTAGATAAAAATAAAAAATTAATCCTTAATATCCCTCAGTCACCAAACTCTCACTTTAGCACTCAAATGCACCCAAATTCAGCACTCAGTGAAAACCAAATTATTATTAAAATGTGCAAACTGTAGCCACCTGGGTTGGCCACTTCCTCACACAAAATGGAAGAACGCAAAGGTTACAGGGAAAAATGGACAGTTGCAAAGAGACAAGCAGTTTGCAGAATCCCCTATGTATTCTGGCTGCTAAAGAAACCAGACAGCATTGTAACTAACAAGTTTGCATATTAATGAAGCGATTCCCGGTGATTCCCAGGCACAATGGACACAACAGTTAACTGCAATCGCTACATTCTATAGCAGGTCAGACATCCCGGTGCCAGTGGAGTCTAAAACAATAAGCCCCAAGGACCGCCCAGTGATCAAGGAACAGCCCCGTTATTGGGGAAATTCAAATCAATCGATTGGGAAGAGACCCAATTGATTGCAAGTTTATAGAGGGTCCGCCCAGAAGGGCGCGAATCCCTGGGACCTATAAAAGTCAGGTCCCAGGACTGATTCTTTCTTCTTGACCAGCCGGCCCTCCCAGCAGAACACCTTTGCAGCAGACGACCTTGATCAAGAGAAAGAGAGGCCTGGTCAGCAGCCGCCGTCAAGTAAGTGTCATACAACGCACGCTACGAGAGTAGACACTCCTGATCCCTTTAGTCCACATCAACTGGAAACCTGCGGACCCAGTGCAGAGCAAGAGGCCATTGTTCCCTGATCCGGCAGTTCCCTTATTCCAGATAAGTATTGGCCTATTAGCGGTAGGAATAGTTTAGTCTTAGTATTATATGCATGAGTAGTAAATAACTGTGTCATAATAAACGTGTCTTGTTTTGAACTTACTAACTGGTGTATTGAGTCATTGATCTGAACTTCAACTTGAGCCTTGTGGCGGTATCACAACGATACCTAGCGACTCCAGAGCTAAGGAATAAAACAGAGCCAATTGAGTGTAAAACACACTCACTCAGAACGAGCAACATTTAGTGGCGAACTCTGACGGGACTCGACTAGAAGTGGCCCCCCCCACTCCGAGAGAACCCAGCAATTTGAATCAGAAATCCAATTGGAGAAAGGGAAAACCACAAGTGTTCAAGTAGTTCACATCAATCCTCACAATTCGGAAGTGTGTTTTTGCATGCGTAACTAACAGGGTTATAAGGTAAAACCGAGAGATTTTTGTAGAGACAAACTGTCGGGAGTTTATACTTTGGAAAATAGCGAAAGCCGTACCCGTATTTTATAACACTGCCTTAATGTCCCTCGTTCCAAATTTAAAAGAGAGCATAAGATAGGAGAAATGGCCATGCAGGCAATGGAACGCCTCATGCACCCCCAAGAGTTTGTGGTCGCAGTGACCTGCAGAGTAGGTCAGTGTCTCATTTGGGAGCAAGAGATCAGGAAGTACCTCAAAGGGAAGAGATGGCCCCTTTGGAGCGAATTCTGTTCAAATGAGGAAACAGGCCCCGGGAGTATATGACATACTTGGTGGGAGGACCTGAGCGTAATTCACAAAAGGAATCTAGGAAAAGCACATAAGCCGATGGCAATTGTGTCCTGTCTGGCACAATTGCGAGGCACAGAGGAGGTCGTCAGGACGCTCCGAGCAGAATTAGAGGAAAGGCATTGCATGAGTAAAGTGGATGTCAGTGATATAGAAAGAGAGAATTTAGAATTAAGAAAGAAGTTGGCAGATAAGATAGAGAGGTGGATGATGCCAAGAGGGCACACCAGTCTTGTCTAGCCCACCTGAGCAGCTCCCAGGTACAATACAAAAAAGCCTATCAGGATGTGCAGCGTGCCGTCTTGATAAGACAAGAATCAGAGAAGCAGGTAGAGACACTGAAGAAGCAGTGTACCGACCTGAAGGCAGCTTTAAGGGCAGTCCATACTGCCATCACTGAGCAACGGCAAAGCACAGTGGACCATGCTAAGTGTAGGAAACAGATTCCGGAGCTGCAATCTCTGCTTTCTGTGCAGAATGGCTTCCAAGAAACCTTTGGAACGCAACTAGAGGAAGAGAATGCACCAGATTGGCAGGAGTTAAGTGAGACAGCGCAGCGATATGTTCAGGGAACATGTGCGCTAGAAACGCAGCAGAAAAGGAAAGTGCCCCAACCCCCCACAGATCAGATAGCACCCGCACCAATGAACCCAGTCACCACCCAACGAAACGCAACCGCAGACGGTGCACCCGCGATCACTTACACCACCCCCTTAACCGTGACTCAACTAAGGGACACGTGTGAGAAAACCACCCCGTTCCTCCCCACTTCAGACCCCCACCAATTCTTTGCAAAAGTTAAACAGCAGGCGACCATGTACGGCCTTGATGCGCGAGAGCAGGTTAAGCTCACAGTTTTGAGTTTAGACTCATCAGTAGTAGCAGCCCTTCCCGACCCACAGAACATTGGAGGAGGCACCCTCGAAGAAATGCATACAGCTAATTTGGATGCGATAGGGTATAACAGAGGAGACCCAGTCGAAGGCCTAAACAAGTGTAGGCAGAAAAAGACCGAGCACCCCACAGCATTCGCAGGAAGGCTGTGGATTCACTTCACTGCAGTTTTCGGTGAATTAGACCGCGCGTATTTGACCCAAGATAACATAGTTAAATGGACCCGCACTATTATCTCCCACGCCACAGAGGCAGGACAGAAAGCCTGCTCTAATTACGACCCCTCAGAAGAGGCCCATAATGAAAAATGGGTCTTGAAAAGATTGTCCCGCGCTCGGGAGAAATCCATTCATGGTAAGACAGCATTTAAGAAGCCCGAGGAGGCGCAAACTGAGGTAGACATCCAAGCAGTAAGAGCGCACCAAAACCCCGCATGGGTAAATGAGGGACAGAACAGCCCCCCACAGAAGTCACAGGAATGTTTTAACTGCGGACAGTTAGGGCACAATGCCATGGAAGCTGCTGGATTGTAGTAAAAATTCAATTGGTTAATTCATGCCTTCAGGAATTGGAACCTACCACCCAGTTTGGACGGATACATGACTCTGGCCTCTATGGACAGAAATAAAGAGAGAAAAACAGAGAGAGGTAGAGATCAGTGCATGGGAAATGCATTTCATAGAGCTGCAAATTTGGATTGAACCTCCTCAACTCACAGCCCACACCACCCATAACACAAGAGCAACTGGTGCATGGGAAAACCATCATCTCCAGGACAGACACCAGTGGATTTACTCTGGAGAGCAGCCATTCACCAGCTTCGAGTATGAGAAGGGATGTAATTGTTCATCCAAGTGTTGAGAATCGACGTTTTCACATGTGACTGCAGTGGTTCAATTCTGCTGTTAATCACACCCAGGACTGAAACATGTTCATTCAGACTGATGGAACGATCAATTCACCAGACACGTGTTTCCGATATGAATATAGGCTTTAATCGACTTACTACAGAGCCAGCCTGTTACCCGTTGATGAACTCTCAGTGAACTGCAGGCTTACTCTGGACAAGGGTATTTATACAGCAGCACTAGGGGGAGGTGTCGTGGGCGGAGCCAAGGGTGGAGCCCTGTACAAGCTCCTGAGCATTCCCAGAGCTACTCCCCCTAGTGGTCGGATAACGCTACTGCGCTTACAAAGACATAGTGTGAATTATCATATTACATTCACCACACAGGCAGTTAGTGTCCATTTCTGGTTATGTTAAAAATCCCTGTAACTGGACAGAATTTCATATTCTGACAATCACTTTGCTTCACTATGTAACCTTTCTCTTGAAATTAAATATTTTTCTTCAGGCTGTTCTCAAGGTTTTGGAAGCTGAAAGCAAACAGTGATTTCTTTGTACCTTTTGCAATGTATGGCTTTCTCGCGATGTGGTCAGCTCTACACTGAGAAGACCAAAGACAGATTGGGTCATCACTTTGTGGCACAATCCCCGTTCATACTGTGAGCTTGACCCTAAGCTTCCGCTCGCTTGTCATTTGAATTCTCCGCCGCACTCTCGCTCTGACCTCCATGACCGTGGCCAACTGCACTGTTCCGATGAAGCTTGAGGAACAGCAGCTTATCTGTTCAGCACTCAGGATCGAGTCCAGCAGTTTATGCACCAATGGAGAACTGCTGTTTTTTTTTCATTTGGCCACAAGTCTACCAGTCTGCCATTGTTGTCCCAAAGCTGCACTATTTCCCTTGTGTCTGCCTGCTTTCTGAGCTGGTGAGCCATAAGGCGAATGGCTTTTTCTCTGTGTTCATATAAGTTCACCCATTTCTGGCAGAGTTGGCTCACTTCTTTCCTGGTTGGCGACAGGTTAACGTCCATTTGTAGCTTTTTCCCTCTCCCAGAAGCTCTTTGGTCAGGGCCTCAGAGTATTGTCGGTCTATCTGCAGTACAGAGTGAAGCAGTTGTTGCCTAGCTGCTCCCTCTTCCCTGTGTCAGCATGCCTCGTAAGCGATAATCTCTCCTCTGATCATGGCTCTCGATGCCTCCCAGAATGTGGGGGGTGGGGTGGAACCTCCCCCTTCTGGTTGTTAGTAAATTGATTGTTATTCTTTGATTTGTTCATGGGATATCGGCGTCGAAGGCTGTGCTAGAATTTATTACCCATCCCTAAATGCCCTTGAGGGGGCAGTTAATAGTCAACAACATTGATGTGGGTCTGGGGGCCAGACCAGGCAGCCAGATTTCCTTCCCCAAAGGACATTCGTGAAGAGATAGATTTTTCCGACAGTGGTTTCATGGTCACCATTAGACCTTTTCTAAAAAATTCCATATCCCACTCTATGATTAGTTTGAGGATGACCATGTTGGTCTGCCATGTTCTTATTTATAAATTCCATGTCATCCCAGTTGAGCATGTACATTTTCACCAGGACCACTGGTGCCCTGTCCAGGGCACCGCTAACCATGATGTACCATTCCCCTTGATCTGTAACTGTCTTCGTTACTGTAATTGCCATCCTCTTACCAAGCAGTATGGCTACTCGCTAGCTCGCTTACCAAAATATGAATGTTACTATTAAGCTATTTTGCTGGTCGGGACAGCTGGTTTTCAAACAGTCTGTCCCACTCATTCCTTTCTTACCAGCAGTCAGTCCTTCTCCATCAGGTGTTTCTCTTGGAGGTAGACTGTGTCGGCTTTCATACTTTTCATGTGGGTGAAGAGTCTGCAAGTCCGCTGACGTTCCAGGTGACTGTTCTGGTGGGGTGTTTCTATCCCCCCCCCCCCCCCCCCGCCCGCATTTCCTGCGGGACCAACCATACTAACCTTGTGGATGTGCTCCTGCACTCTGGGATTTCCCTTTTTTAGGGGGCCATCCAAAATGGCCACATCCAACATATTCACCATGAGGCCAGACCCATGCACTCCAGGATTTCCCTTTGTCCAGGGGCCACCCAACAAGCCACTAATTATGTGTGCGCAATGTTGGTTAGCCTGAGCACTCTGGGGCTCCCCTTTGGTTGGGGACCCTCCAAAGTGGCTGATTGCGGTGCCTTTGTTCCTTGTTACCTTGTGTGACCTGTTGTAGCCAGCTGAGAGCCCTTTTTCCTTGTCCCTTTGTTCCACCTGTGGGTTATGCTCCTCTCCCCTTCTGCTACCCCCTCCCATACTGATGTTCCCGCCCCCCTCACCGTCTGTCCCACTAGCTATCCACCGTTGGTGGTGTGCACCTCCCCCCACATCACCAGGTGCTCGCTTTGCAGTGGGAGATGCGCCGTGGCAATCTCCCTCCCCCCCCCCCCCCCCCCCCCCCCCCCCCCGATCGTACCTCCTGGCTCTACCTTTCCCGCTTGTGTGGTGGCCCCCGTCTTGGGATCAGTCTGACCCCCCTCCTATGCCCACTGCTTTGATTTCCCTTCTGTCTCATGACCAACCTCTCCTGCACCCTGCTGCCCTCTTCCCCTCCTGTCTGTGCTCTTGTTCCCAGATTCAGGATGAAGCGGTACATTCTCGTGAGATTGTTCATTAACATTTTCCACATCTGCGGTGTCTGCCTCATTGTGGCCTCCGCTGTTGTTTATGCAGCCCATTCTTTTGAATGAACTCATCCACGTCCTCAGGCATTGGAAAATGATGATCCTTGCTCTTGTACATGCCCAAAGTCTGGCTGGTTACCATGGCCCGAACTTCACTTCATTCCTGTACAAGGCCGCCTTCGCATTATTGAATTCTGCCCCGTGCTTTGCCAGGTTTACCCCAATGTTCTGGTGTATCCTGATCTTGCGTCCCTCCCAGTTTCAAGCCTTCATTTGTCTGGCCCAGTGCAGGATGTTCTCCTGGTCTTGGTACTCGTGCAGTTTGGCAATGATCTTCCTCGCTTCTCCCCAGCCTTGGCTTTTGGCCAGCATGACCTATGGGCCCTGTCGATCTTCTGTGGGTTGGGGAAGCTATCCTTCCCCACCAGGTTTCCCAGCATCTGGGCCACTGCGTCTGTCGGTTACCTGCCCTCGGTTCCCACTATCAAGGTTTTAGTGCCTCGACCGGTTTGCCTCATCCTCAATCTTTTCCTTCATGGTTCCCTGGGTTGCCATCAACCTCTTTATTTCCGACTTCAGCGCAACGTTCCAGTCGCTCTGGTCCAATGAGGCTTTTTCCAGGTCCGTATTCGTGTTTCCCTGGGCCAACAGTTTCTTTTCCACCTTGTTGAGGGAGGTGGCCAACGCTTCTGTGATTTCCACCTTAACCACACTCTTGATTTTGGCCTCAGTTTCATTGTTTTCCGGGTTACTGAGCTTTCTCTCTCGAGTGTTGCTGGGGAACCCCGCCTTGTGCGTCCACTGAACCCCTTACACGTTTCCCCTGTCTCTTTGCGGCCTCTGGCGCTCCTGCTTCCCAGCATTTCTCCTTGCCGGTGTGTTCTAGAGGTTGAGGGGATGGTCTAGCCATCTTTCTGCAAGCTCATTTCAGTTAAAAGTGCCTATTCTCTCGTGTTTTGGAGAAGAGCCACCTTGTGTGTGTCAGATCATCTCCAACACTTGAAGTCTTTGTGGTCGTCACCACTGTTGTATTATATTGTATATATGGATATTACGGTAAGGCCCCTGTACTACAGGTGCGGGGGTAGATCCCTGCCTGCTGGCTCTGCCCAGTAGGCGGAGTATAAATGTGTGCGCTCTCCGAATAGCAGCCATTTCATCAGCTGCTGTAGGAGGCCACACATCTCTGTGTAATAAAGCCTCGATTACATTCTACTCTTGTCTCATCGTAATTGATAGTGCATCAATTTATTACAAATAGATTTTCAGAGAGGGACCTCCGCATCAAGCCGCATCCTCAAGCAGACAACGCCAAAAAAAACTTCAAACATTGCTTTGAAATATACATCGGGTCTGCGCCAGTCCCAATCCCAGAAGCACAGAAGCTCCAGATTCTGTACACGCGGCTGAGCTCCAACATTTTTACCCTCGTCCAGGACACGAGGACCTACACAGAGGCCATGGCGCTACTGAAGGAGAATTACGCTCAGCGGACCAACAAGATCTACGCCAGGCACCTCCTGTCCACGCGGCACCAACTTTCCGGTGAGTCTGTGGAAGATTTCTGGCATGCCCTGCTCGTTCTGGTGAGACTGTGACTTCCAGGCCATTTCGGCCACTGAATATTCGAACCTACTAATGAGAGATGCGTTCGTTACAGGCATAGGGTCTGACTACATCCGCCAGGGTCTCTCAGAAGGGGCCGCCATTGACCTCCTGGCAACCAAGAAACTAGCGCACATTCACGGTCGCCTCACGCAACGTCCAGGCTTATGCCCCTGATCGCACGGCCCCCCCCCCCCCGTGCATCATGGACCCCACCGCGCGGCAGCCAACCAACCCCGGGGGACCCAAATGCTACTTCTGCAG
Organism: Scyliorhinus canicula; assembly: GCF_902713615.1. Lineage (NCBI taxonomy): Eukaryota > Metazoa > Chordata > Chondrichthyes > Carcharhiniformes > Scyliorhinidae > Scyliorhinus > Scyliorhinus canicula. The sequence continues at coordinate 105,404,506 of NC_052162.1, read as the reverse complement.
ACAGACAAAACACCCCAGGCAGCACTGCCCAGCATGGAGCACGCTCTGAAAGGCCTGTGGCAAGAAGGGACATTTCGCTGCAGTATGCCAGGCCTGCTCAATCTACTCTATTGTCCTGGAAACCCCACGTGCCGCCAGTGGGCACTGCCATGTTCCTCTCCTCAGACCACGTGCCGCCCATTGGGCGCCGCCATCTTGATCCACCCACAACACGTGCGGCCCATGGGCGCCACCATCTTGCTTGCCTCAGAACTAATGGATGCCGCCATCTTGCCTACCCCAGGACAAGTGTGGCCCATGGGCACCGCCATCTTACCCGCTTCAGGACCCCTGCCCGTTGGGCACCTCATTGGGCTGCTCATCGCCTGCAACTGCTGATGACCAGCCGCGTCTCGCCTCGGTCACAATCGACCAGTCTCGACCGCACAAACTCGCGACCGCTTCGACAAAGGTGAAGGTCGACGGGCACGAGATATCCTGTCTTCTGGACTCCAGGGGCGCTGAGAGCTTCATCCACCCTGATACGGTAAGGCGCTGCTCCCCCGCGGTACACCCCGCTAACGGGGCCTCACGGTAGCATGGTGGTTAGCATAAATGCTTCACAGCTCCAGGGTCCCAGGTTCGATTCCCGGCTGGGTCACTGTCTGTGTGGAGTCTGCACGTCCTCCCCGTGTGCGCGTGGGTTTCCTCCGGGTGCTCCGGTTTCCTCCCACAGTCCAAAGATGTGCGGATTAGGTGGATTGGCCATGCTAAATTGCCCGTAGTGTCCTAAAAAAGTAAGGTTAAGGGGGGGTTGTTGGGTTACGGGTATAGGGTGGATACGTGGGTTTGCGTAGGGTGATCATTGCTCGGCACAACATCGAGGGCCGAAGGGCCTGTTCTGTGCTGTACTGTTCTAATTCTAATTCTAATAAGATGCTTTCTATTGTGTGTCTGTAAAAATTGATAAGAGCCAATGTGGACATGCCGAATTTCTGTCGTTTCCTAAGGCGCTGTTGCGCTTTCTTGATCGTCACGTCAACATGTGTCGGCCAGGATAGATAGTTGGTGATGTTTGCTCCTCAGACGTTGCAGCTGTGAACCAACTCCACCGCAGCACCATTAACGCAGACACGGGCATGTCGGACATTTTGCTTTCTGAAGTCAATGACCAGCTCGTCAGTGTTGCTGACATTGAGGGAAGAGACTGTTGTCATCGCTTCATGACACAAGGTTCATTATCTCCCTCATGTACTCTGACTCATTGCTGTTTGAGATACGACCCACTATAGTCATGTAATTAGCAAACGTACAGATGGAGTTTAAGCCGCATGTTGCACACAGTTGTGTGTGAATAGTATAGTAGGAGGCAGCTTTACGGGGACCCGGTATTGAGGACTGTTGTAGAAGATGTGTCGTTGTTTGTACTTAATGACTCTTGGTACTCGTCTGGGACTACAGCATAGTCTGGTACTGTCTCTTTGCGCCCCAGATGCCTCTTTTTGTATTGGTTAGGTCACTTTTTTTGTATTGGTCTTGAATGCCTCAGTCCTGGACTTTAGTAGCGAGTGGATCTCCAGGTTAAACAATGGATTCCCATTGTGGAATGCAACTACTACCTTCTTTGGCGCACAATCTCTGACGCACTTACTGATGGAGTCTGTGATGGTGGTGGCAACCTTGTCTTGGTTGGCTGCTGGGTTCTTCCATTGCCTCAGACCAGCATTGCAGGTCCTTCAGAACCGGATTCTCCCGCTTATGTTTCTGGCGGGAGGGTGTGGTGGGGGGTGGGGGGAAGCTCGTTTGTTGGGTTGCTGGTCTCCCTCTCTCGGGTGTGGCCGGGTACCCCTCCGAGGCAGGGTATAAGTACCCAGAGTTCCCGGCGGTCGGCCTTACTCTGTAGTCGACCACTGGACTAACAACTAGCTGATTAAAGCCACAGTTCGGATCCTAACCGTGTCTTGAGTCCAATTGATGGTACATCAACAAGTTTCTCCTGCGAGATGGCACGTTCTGGTGGACTGCATGTGACTTCCTCGGGAAAATGAGGCAGCTTAATTTTTCCCGTCCTGTCATGGTTACCGCATTTGCATCACAAGCGAAAAGTTGTCGGTTCGAAAACGAGTGAAAACTTTTCCAACTTATATTTGTTTCAGAGTGAGGGAAAAGCCCCAAAATTTCTACAAAATATAATTGAACACAGAGGTTTTCCGAAGTCAAAGACAACACAGATTGCTGTTAGCTGGAACATGAAATCGACAGCGGGGTGAAATAGTCCCACAAGATGCTCAAGTGTAACTTTCAATTTCCAAAACCCACCAACCTAATCACTGGGGCTCCTGTGAAACAGACAAAACAACAGACGGCAAACATTCATCATCAAAAAGTAACGGACACATCTGAAATTCCAGACACTTTATTGTTTTATCTGTTTCTGTTGTGTTTATCACATTCACCTGATACACAAATGGTCCCCTGTTTGAAACCAGGAAAAAACATTATTAAAAGCAAATTATTGCGGAGCTTTGTCAAAGAAATCATCCAGACTTGAAACGTTAGCTCCCTTCTTTCTCCACGAATGCTGTCAGACCTGCTGTAGATGTCCAGTATTTTCTGTTTTTGCGTGTCGAAACATTATGAATACTGACTGATCTCACATTATGAAGAAGAGTTGCCTTATTGCCGATTGTCATTAAATATGAAGGGAACACATTATCGCGCAACCCTGCAACATTTATACTTCTCAAGTTTTGAATGAGATTCTGCAATGTACCCACTTATGGAGAAAGAGGCAAAATTAATTCTATGATTCTAATGTTCAGTCAATGTCTCTGCTCAGGTTTTCAGCCGAATTGTACTTCCACATAACTCCCTCACACTCCCACCTAGCTACGTGTCTTCTGTAAATGTACGTGGGTTTCCTCCAGGTGCTCCGGTTTAGTCCCACAAGTCCTGAATACATGCTGTCAGATGATTTGGCCATTCTGAATTCCCACTCTGTCTACGCGAACAGGCGCCGGAATGTGGCGACTAGGGGCCTTTCACAGTAAGTTTGTTGCAGTGTTAATGTAAGCCTACTTGTGCCAGTAAAGATTATTTTATTTATTTAAATGTGGAGACAATATATTTAGACCCTTCATCTAAATAATTTATAGATGTTGTGAATACCTGGGGTTCCAGCACCGATCACTGTATTACGCCAGGATTCACTGCCTGCCATTTGGAAAAATATCCATTTATTCCTACTAGAACATAGAACAGTACAGCACAGAACAGGCCCTTCATGTTGTGCCGAGCAATGATCACCCTACTCAAACCCACGGGTTGTTGGGTATAGGGTGGATACATGGGTTGAGTAGGGTGATCATGGCTCGGCACATCATTGAGGGCTGAAGGGCCTGTTCTGTGCTGTGCTGTGCTGTACTGTTCTATGTTCTATTTGTCAAACATGACTTCCCTTTCATAAATCCATGTTGTCTCTGTCTGATCCTGCCACTGGTTTCCAAACTGATTGGCACAAGGAATGACAGACAAGGCAACATTGAACTGGTGATGGTGGAGCCCGGGTAGTCCAGTGGTCCCAAGTCAATGCTTTCACAACCAGGGACCGGGCTCAATCTCAAACGGTGAACTAAACTGAACAGTTTTGAGGTGGAATTTGCGCAGTGCCAAAGGTGAAAGAATCTGGAAACAACGGGAGAAGATGCATTTTGCTGTACTTTGTTATAACATGGGAGAATGCTTTTGGGACTATGTCTGTAGCAGAAAAGAGCTTAAATAAAGCAATGATGATCAACTAATTGTAAAACTCTCACATCAGCATACCGAGTAGTGAGCAGTCGGCGCCATGGGCCCGGTACAATTACCAGCCACAAAATTATTAAATTTTTGTTGAATCCTTCATTAAATGAAAACACACCTCACAGCGTCTGTGAAGGAGAAACAAGGTTAATCTTCCAATTGGATGAACTTGTATCAGAGTTGGAAATCCGAGATGTAACATCAACAATAAGGCCTGAAGAAGAATCATACGGCAGACAAGCCACAGACATGCGGCAGACGCCTGGGTCATTGATCATTTAAAGGAAATAGCAATGTCAAATTCTGCCGCTTTCGAGTCGCATCTTTGAAATACCTGATCCCTATCTCTGACGTTTCCACAGCCATCAAATATCACCCACCTGAAAATTCTGCCTGCTGATGGTCCACTGGTCATAATGCCCCAGTTGGTTCCATAGCTCATCTATTGGAACACTGGTTTTGCCACCCAGTGGTCGCGAGTTCAATTCTTGCTGGAGCCTGTAGATCACATTTATCTGATGCTGACCTTATGAGCTATGGGGGAATGCACAAAGGCTAGAAAATGATACTAACAGTGGGCAACCACATGTTGACAGGTCAGGAGCAATGTTGGATAGCGAGAATGTACTCTTTTCTTCATGAATATAGGAGCAGAAGGTCACGTATGAAACAATGAGAAACTTGTAATTTTTGATGTACAGAGAGACTTCGGTGTGTTTGCACAATGAATGCAGATTGCGAACATGCAATTGCACTGAACAATTGGAAAAGCAAATGGCATTCTAGCCTTTATTGAAACCAAAATGTCAAGTTCCACACAGTGGGTGGTGAGCATCTGGAACGGGCTGCCAGAGGCAGTGGTAGAGGCAGACCATTTTCTCTTTAAAAACAGTTGGGCAGTTACTTGGGCAGGGTGGGTACAGAGGGATATGGGCCAAATGCAGGCAAGTGGGACTTGCTTAGTGATAGAAAATGGGCCGCATGGACAAGCTGGGCCGAAGGCCCAGTATCTATGCTGTAAACATCTATAACTCTATGACTCTAGATGGTTTTGAGCCACCACCTTTCAGTTAGCAGGTGAATAACAAAACCAACTGCGCCAAAGAGACTGATGCACAAGGTGTCCATGAGACATCCTACACCTGTGTGTTAGTTACTTAAAGCTTCCGATTTCCCAATAAGGCTGTTACGAACTTTTACCAAAGGCGATTCACCTCTGAGCCTCCGGAGGTGCCGTCGGGGATGGAACAGTTCCTCGACAGGAATATTATCCAGAATCAGAGCCCCAGTCACGTCTATGGTGACAGCGAGAGTCTCAAGGCTGGTGGTTCTGCCCTCTGTGCAGTGTTCATTTTGGTTATTGTATACCACTCTACGTGAGAAGCCATACTATTTTTATTTTCGATTCTGTAACTGTTACTTGTAGCAGTAATGAAAAGATTTTTTAAAAAAAGCTTCCTCTTTCGACGGCAGGAATTAGAATTGCACTCCGCCAGTTTTACTCTTACAAAACAAAGGCTAGGACGTTCATGGTAGATACATGGGAGCATTCAGATCCCACAAATTGCAGGCACATACCATATCATGGGGAACCAGCTCTCCTCCAACTGCTGCCACTCCGTTTGAGCCTTTCAGTGTCTTGTCTCTTACCAAATATTCAGATTGTCCCGAAGCAGGTATTAGGTATGAGAATCCTTTCGATGTCTCAGATCAGTTAATTTCACTGAAACATCAGGGAAAGGCGTCTTGACTGTCTCTGCTCATTCTGACCGTTCACCCCTGATTCTCCTCTGATTCTGGTTCCCAAAGAGTTTCCAAAGATGGAGACTGGGTTTTCTAGTTTGTTCCTTCTGCAATTTCCCCTCAAGCCAACATTTTTCAAAATATCCTTGTGGTGAATTATACTGTATTGTAATTGCATTATATTATGTCCTTGGGGGCTCTGTATGTGAGCCGTTGCGCGGCTCTGCCCATAGGGGGAGATGAGGAGCTTGTACAGGACTCCGCCCTTGGCTCCGCCTATGGCTCTGCCTATGAATCCGCCCATGGCCCCTCCCACAACTGAAAGTATAAAGTGCTGCAGCCGTAAGCCTGCTCTCAGTTCCTCTGGTCGCAGGCAGGCTCAGTTGTAAGACTAGTAAAACCACAGTTTACTTCCAATCGTGTGTCTAGTGAAATGATGGTCACATCAATCCTCTCAATCCTTCACCTTGCATCATATCCCGGGGTGAGGACATTCAGTTTTGTGGAGCAATTATAGACACCAGGATTGTTTTCCTTCCAGCAAAGAAGGTTAAACGGAAATTTAAAATTCAGTCTGTGGTAATAGGTACCGGCAGTTTTACGGAGAGTAACCGATTTTCCTGCCTGGAGGCAAGAACCGGAGGATGCCGTTTGACGAATTAGAGGTTTGCGTTTACATAGCACAACACGCTTTTTGAAAGTTCTTTTTACATACTATCATTTTTGTTACAGAGCAACAAATCACTTGACGCACCCGGATTTGAATGGGGATCTCTTCATCTGCGCTTATTTGTTCTGTTACTGAGCTGCACTCTCTGAGATCCCGGATCCTGTGTGTTCGTCTCACTTTAGCCTTCTGTCACCCTCACTGTGGAGAATGATGGCATTTATCACTGAGCAACTTTTAAACAGACAGTGGATTCACTAAGTGTGAGGGTGGCTTTCTTTTCTATTTTACCAATCACACAATCAATTTCTATTAGTTACTTCGCACCTAGTATTTCTGATAGGCTACAAAAACAGAAAGTACTGGAAATCGCAACAGTTCTGACAGCATCTGTGGAGAGAAAAGGGAGTCAACGTTTTGAAACAGGATGACTCTTTGTCAAAACTTTGGTGATTGTTTACTGCGTCTCTGTGTCCCCCTCAAAGCTCCCTTTGCCAGCCAACAGCTACTCCTTATCCACGTCACCCTTGCCCCTCACAATCGAGTACAACTCTTGCAATCCTCTCTGCTTCAAGGAAAACAACCCACGTCTATCCAACTTCTCTTCATAATAATAATAATCTTTATTATTGTCACAAGTAGACTTACATTAACACTGCAATGAAGTTGCTGTGAAAATATACTAGTCGCCAGAATCCGGCGCCTGTTCGGGTATACTGAGGGAGAATCCAGAATGTCCAATTCAATGAACAAGCGCATCTTTCGGCATCATTTAAGCACAGTCGCCAGCGAAAATTAAACTCACGACCAGTGGTTTATCAAACAAGTGTTCTAATCACTGAGCTATGCAGCCTACAACTTAATAACCATTGCCGAAAATGGATCATTAGCAGTGGAGCGAGGAACGAGCTTAATTTCCAGTTCCATGATGGATGTGGAAATGTCTGAGAGAGGGAGCAGGGAGTGAAAAGTTGCGGCTTGAATTACGGCTTGAATTATAATGCTCCGGGGCAGCAGGGTAGCATGGTGGTTAGCATAAATGCTTCACAGCTCCAGGGTCCCAGGTTCGATTCCCGGCTGGGTCATTGTCTGTGTGGCGTCTGCACGTCCTCCCCCTGCGTGCGTGGGTTTCCTCCGGGTGCTCTGGTTTCCTCCCACAGTCCAAAGATGTGCGGGTTAGGTGGATTGGCCATGCTAAATTGCCCGTAGTGTCCTAATAAAAGTAAGGTTAAGGGGGGGTTGTTGGGTTACGGGTATAGGGTGGATACGTGGGTTTGAGTGGGATGATCATGGCTCGGCACAACATTGAGGGCCGAAGGGCCTGTTCTGTGCTGTACTATTCTATGTCCTATCTCCTCCAGTGGCGCAAACAGTTAGCGTGCTGTACTTATACAGCAGTTCAATCAGCGAGTGAAACTGAGGTTGTGAGTTCGATCCTCACCTGGAGAAACCATTTTTGCTGCAGGAACAACATGTGGGTAAAAGCAAATTACTGCAGATGCTGGAATCTGAAACGAAAAGGACAATGCTGGAAAATCTCAGCAAGTCTGGCAGCATCTGTAGGGAGGGAAAGGAGCTAATGTTTCAAGTCCGATGACTCTTTGCCAAAGTCATCGGACTCGAAACGTTAGCTCTTTTTGCTCCATACAGATGCTGCCAGACTTGCTGAGATTTTCCAGTATTGTCCCTTTCACAACATGTGGGTATTGTGTATTTAATGTTCATTTGCAGCAGTGAACATTGCAATCACAGACAACAAGTGCTGTTGTCCTGGTTTACAATATTCACCTCGCTGATGTTAATTATGCAATTCCGGAAAAACCAAAAGTCACTCCGTTAATTTTTTTGCACAGTTAATGATTAGCACAGTTTTAGTGTGGAATCGTGGTGGAGCAATTTAAGGCTGTGTTGAGTCTTCTGTGTTGTATGGGTGGGGAGGGGGATCCCCAACCACACCCAACAGAGAGGGATCAGCAACGGGGAAAACGGGCTGCCCACCATCCCGCCAGAATCACTGGTTAAGAAGGTCATGCAGTGCTGGTCCGAGGCAACAGACTAGCTCCTACATGACAGTTTGGAGCCAGTGGACTGGTCCGTATTCAAGAGCTCAGCAGCAAACCTAGCCGAGCATGCCACCACCGTCACAGACTTCATCAGTAAGTGTGTCAAAGATTGCATGCCAAAGATTGTTGTATGTGCGTTCCCCAGCAGGAATCCATTGTTTAACCTGGAGATCCAATCGCTACTGAAGTCCCGCACAAAGGCGTCCAAGACAAGTGACCCTCACCTTTCCATAAAATCTATGTACAACCTCTGCAAAGGCATCAGGGATGCCAAGAGATAATACCTGACTAACACCAAGAATCAGTAAGCATAAACAATGACACATCCTCCACAACAGTGCTCAATACCGGATCCCTGCAAGGCTGCGCCTTAGCCTCCCACTGTACTATACACACACGACTATGTGGAAAAATCCAGCTCCTACACCATCTACAAGTTTGCTTATTACACGACCGTAGTGGGTCGTATCTCAAACAGCATTGAGTCAGAGTACATGAGGAAGATAGAGAACCTTGTGCCATGATGCAACGACAATAGTCTCTCCCTCAATGCAGCAAAGTTAACGAGCTGGTTACTAACTTCGGGAAGCGAAATGTCCGACAGGCCCACATCTGCATTAATTGGTGGACATCATTGACAGCTTCAAATTCTTGGGTGCAAATATCACCAACAATCTGTCCTGGTCCAACCATGTTGATGCCACAACCAAGAAAACAGAACAGCGCCTATGTTTCCTCAAGATACTAAGGAAAGTCGGCATCTCCAGACTGACTCTTACCAATTTCTGCAGACGCACAACAGAAAGCATCGTATCAGGCTACATGTCAGCCTGGTATGGCAACTTCTCAGCCCAAGACTGTAAGAAACTGCAGAGAGGATTTCTGGTGGAGGGATGAGCCAAGTGGACACATACAAGGTGACTCTCCACCAAAGCTCAAGAAAATAGGGACTTCTAACCGAAATGAGCGCGCAGAAAGATGGCAAGACAATCCCCTCAACCTCCATAACACACCGACAAGGAGTAATGCCGGGAAGCAGGAACTCCAAAGGCCGCAAAGACACCAAAATTGGCGGCAAAGGTCAGGAGAAGCGAGTGAGGGGATCAGTGGACCCCTGTGTGGGGTTCCCCAGCCACACTCGAGAGAGGAAGACCAGCAACCCGGAAAACGAGCTCCACCCCCACCCCATTCTGCCAGATGGTGCATGGAAGGCATTCCTCATGAAGGGACTGAAGGAGATGAAGGATGAAATTGAGGACAAAAACAAGGCACCGGTTAACATGGCGATTACAGAAATGTTGGCCACCTCCCTCAACAAGGTGGAAAAGAGACTGTAGGCCTAGCGAAATACGAATACGGACCTGGAAAATGCCTCGGTGGACCAGAGTGACTGGATCGTCGCGCTGAAGGTGGAATTAAAGAGGTTGGTGGGACCCAGGGAACCTTGAAAGGAAAGATTGAGGACCAGATGAACTGGTTAAGGCACAGAAAACCTCAAGATAGAGGGCCTGCCACAGGGATCCGAGGGCAGGTACCCGCCAAATTACATGGCCCAGATGCTGCGAAACATGCTGGGGAGGGACAGCTTTCCCAATAGACAGGGTCCATAGATCATGCTGGCCAAAACCCAATGCTGGGGAGCAGCGAGGACCATCATTGCCAAACTGCACCGGTACCAAGATGGGGAGGACACCCTGCACTGGGGCAGAGAAATGAAGGCTTCAAATTGGGAGGGACGCAAGATCAGGATATACCAGGACATTGGGGCAGTCCTGGCAAAGTACGGGGCACAATTCAATAATGCGAAGGTGGCCTTGCACAGGAATGAAGGGAAATTCAGGACTGTCTGACCAGCCAGACTTTGGGTTACGTACCAGAACAAGGATCATTATATAGCTCAGTGGTAGAGCATTTGACTGCAGATCAAGACGTCTCTGGTTTGAACCCTGATGCACACTATGCTGTTTGGCTGCCATGTCTCTTTCATTGCAACAGTTTATAAAATCCTTAGTCTGGAGAACACTATGAAGCACCACCTGCTGCTTGAACGTAAAGACAATTCTTTTTTTCTTTGTTTGTGTTAAATCCAAATTTGCTGCTGCTGCTCTACGTCAGTGAAAACAGCTTCTTCCTATTTGATCTGTTGTCCAGTCCCAAACAAGTCATTCATAATTTTCAGAAGGTCCATTAAGTCTCCATTTCACCTTTTATACAATTCAATTTTTGATGGATATTGCTCCATGAAATTTGTGAGATATACCTTTGAGCAGTATATACACCATCCCCGAGTGAGTACGTCCCAAAAAACTTGATGATGCAGCTGCGCTCCGAAAGCTTTTGATTCCAAACAAACCTGTTGGACTTTAACCTGCTGTTGGGAGACCTCTTACTCTGCTCATAAATAAAGACACAGCAACTTTCTGAATGTCTTCACTGTTGAGTTCCATTATTTACTTGAAAAGCTCACTGTTGGGAATTCGACAACAACACCCACAATTTGTGTTGCCGAGCGACTTCTTTCCAATTGCTTGTCCGTCACGTTTGCAATTCAATTTGATTAATATATGTAACCTAATGTAAGTTCGAAATGATTCAGCAAAGCGGGAAAATTTTTCATCCGGCAAAACATCTGTGGAAAATGGATCACAATGGCGGAATTATAGGACATTGGTTCGGACTGTTGCTTCACAGGTTGGATTGCCGAATTGGTTCACAATCCATGTGGAATGTCCACTGCACGTTCTCCGTGTGCCTGCGTGGGTTTCCATGATGAATTGCCCTTAATGTCCAAAAATGTCAGTTTGGTTACTGGCATAGGAGTAGCTGTGGGCTTATATAAAGTGGTCTTTCCAAGAGCCAGTGCAGCCTCGATGGGCCTACGTCTACACTGTAATATCTATGATTCTGTGATAATGCTCGGAAGGAGTTCTAGCTTAGAAACGTGATTGCATCAATTACTTTCGCTTCCATTGCATTCAAGCAGTTATATCACTGTGATAAGAAGCTGCATGGTCGGCTATCTCAGTCGGAAGAGCATGAGTGTTTCAATATCAGGGTTCTGGCCATGTCGTGCGCAATTACTTTGAAACTTCACTGTTTTCCTGGGTGAAGGCTTTATCTATCATCCCGATCTGCTCAATATTTCCAGAATGTATTGAATGTAAAGTCAAGAGACATTGTGAAAAACGTGTATCTACGGGAATAAATATAAGGTTGTTACCAATATATTGAACACACACTTCTGTCGCAAGCAGACAAAAAACAAACCTGGATAAGTGCAATGATGATTCAACGTATTATTGCTTTCAAGCAGCATAAGGGGGTATAACTCAGTGGTAGAGCATTTGACAGCAGATCAAGAGGTCTCTGGTTCATATCCAGATGCCCCCTATGCTGTTTGATGCCATGCCACCTTCAATGCACCAGTTTAGAAAATACTTATGATAACCTGGCATGCAGATATCGTCTGGGGAACACCGTGATACATCATCTACTGCTGGATCAGAAAGCCAATTGTAATTTTCTTTATTTCTGTTAAATCCACATTTCCTGCTGCTAGTCTACGTCAGTGAGAACAGCTCCTTCCTATTTTATCTGTTGTCCCATCCCAAACCACAGATTCATCATTTTCAGCAGGTCCATTAAGTCTCCATTTCACATAGAACAGTACAGCACAGAACAGGCCCTTCGGCCCTCAATGTTGTGCCGAGCCATGATCACCCTACTCAAACCCACGTATCCACCCTATACCCGTAACCCAACAACCTTAACCTTACTTTTATTAGGACACTACGGGCAATTTAGCATGGCCAATCCACCTAACCCACACATCTTTGGACTGTGGGAGGAAACCGGAGCACCCGGAGGAAACCCACGCACACAGGGGGAGGACGTGCAGACTCCACACAGACAGTGACCCAGCCAGGAATTGAACCTGGGACCCTGGAGCTGTGAAGCATTTATGCTAACCACCATGCTACCCTGCTGCCCCATGTTAACAATCCAATTTTTAATGGATATTGCTCCATGAAATTCGTGAGTTATACCTTTGAGCAGTATTTAGACCATCCCCAATTGTATACGTCACACTGTAAAATCTATGATTCTGTCATAATGCTCGGAAGGAGTTCTAGCGTAGAAGCGGAAATTGTGATTGCCTCAATTTCATTCGCTTCCATTGAATTCAAACAGTTATATCACTGTGATAAGAAGCTGCGTGGTCGGCTATCTCAGTCGGAAGAGCATGAGTTTTTCAATATCAGGGTTGTGGCCACGTCGGGCGCAATTACTTTGAAACTTCACTGTTTTCCTGGGTGAAGGTGATTTCTCCGGTAGTGCCAATGCTCAGAACGAGTCTTTCTCCATAATGCTTTGTTAATATCATAGTTTATGTGTGAAAACTGATTCCATTTGTTGAAGAGGACTGATGTACGTAGAATGATGACACTTTAAAAGTGTCAAGTTCCACTCAAGGACTTGAACCAAAATGAGTGCTCAGAATCACAGAGTTAGATGAACCACTTCATCGTTGACTGATAGCTGCGGGCTCTCGTCAAACAGGATCCAGACAATAACAATTCGATGAGTGTCTTTTCCCAATAACTTAATTTGAACCCTACTTGTGACAATAAGTGGCTTTCTTTTCATTTCAAGGCTCTTGCTGTCTGTTATTACAATGTTCACTGGTGTAAACGGCGCATTGAATTCCAGTCCATTCCCCATGACCCACATGTTCCAGCCGCAGCATGGTGTCTGCTCCAGGTGAGGATCGCACTCACAACCTTGGCCGAGTGCCATGACTGCACCATAACTAGCGGACGATGACCCATTGCACAACAGGGCACATGACACTTAAGCAATTCAAGCTACTTCTTTTCACTCCCTGCTCCCTTCTCAGATGTTTCCACATCTAACAATTATTTTGTAACTGGAAATTCAGCCTGTTCCTTGAGCCACAGCTTTATGATCCACTTTAGGTGGATCCACCTGCACTGTAGGTGGCTCCATAGCTCAGTGGTTAGAGCACTGGTCTTGTAAACCAGGAGTCGTGAGTTCAATTCTCACTGGAGCCTATCTTTAAAATTTGGTTGAAGTTCTCAAGTTGATTGGTAAATTTAATTTTGTGGGAGAGACCGGAGAGAGATACAGACAGATCGGTAAGTTGAGGGGGCAACAGGCTAACCGGATGTGAGGGCAATATTTGAAAAGCTGCCAAAGTGTTTACGGTCAAAGAGACTTGAGTGTGTTTGTTCAAGGAACGCAGAAGGTGAACACGCAGATGCAGCAATCAATTTGCGCAGGTCAATGGCATTTTGGTCTTTTGTGAAGGGGTGTTTGACTAAAATGATAAAGGCGTATTACAGTTGTCCCCCGTTTAGTTGACAGAACATCTGGAATACAGTGGGCAGTTTTGGTCTCCACAGTTAAGAAATGGTTTACCTGCATTGGAGACGGCACAACAAAGTTCACCAGATTGGTCCATGGGATGAGGGGGTTGTCCTCTGCTGAGATGCTGAGTAAATTGGCCTGAAATCCCCTGGAGTTTAGAAGAATAAGAGGAGATCTCGTTGAAACGTACACAATTCTGTGTAGGATTGATATGGTAGATGCTGAGAGATTGTTACCGCTCGTCGTTCAATCGAAAACATGGGGGGCATTTTCTCAGGATAAGGCGCTGATCATTTAGGTCTGAGATGAGGAGAAATTACTTTAGATTGTGCATCCTTGGAATTCTCTGTCCCGAGAGTACTGGATTCTCCATCAGTAAGCAGGCTCTACTTAAACAAAAGATCCAGAGAGGGTAATATACTTTTGCAACTTTTAAACTTGTGCAGCGAAAAATGGGTTAATCATCCCAACGAACTGCGCCTCACATGCAGCGGAACACATCAAGATACGGACACTGTGGGTGACAGAGGGAGATGTCATGGTCAGAGGCTCAGTGATAGAACAAATAAGTGCAGATGAGTTGGTTCCCGTTGCATGGATGTGTCTGCAGTGGGTGGGATCACTCTGTTCACATGTATCCATAATGAATGGCCATTCTTTGTTTTGTAAGAACAAAACTAATTGAGAACAATTGTATTTCCTGTCGTGTGAATCTGAAGCTTGAACTAAATGACACCCTCGTTGTGGATATCTCATCAGCAACTTTGACATACGATTCTGTGGTGCGACGGGTTTGCTCGTCCTGCTGCTGCCTGAATGATGGAGAGGACAAGACTATCGGGGGATTGACTGCTCACCGCTCTCCCACCATTCATTCGCTCTCACATTCGGATTTTTCCCCGTGTGGATGAACTTTTTAAAATCTACACCATCTCTACCTTATTTCCCCTTCTCATAAAAGTTCAGTAACCTGAACCGGTCACGGTTTCTCCCGCTGCATACTGGACCTGAACCGCTGAAATTTCCAGCATTTTCTTCTTGTGAATGAAATCGAGAGGCGCTGAATCAATTCCCCTCTTTACAGTGTATCTGCCATTAATTTCCGCACAGCACTGGTCAGAATATTTGCTCTCAATGTGAAATTTTCTGGGTTGATTCCACATGGTGGATTTGCACTTAAATTATTTAGCTGACGTCGAAGTATTATCAGTGGAGTGTGAATTTCGAGGCCCAGAGACACAAGTACAAATCCCATCACAACAAAGGACTGAAATTGAAGGGAAAGCTACTCTCAGTAAGGAAGCTGTTGTTTAATTGTCTTCAAAATCAGCCGGGCCTTTACAGAGGGAAATCTGCCATCCCTCCCCAGCCTGGCTTACATTGGTCTCCAGACCCACTGCAATGTGATTGACTATCAACTGCCCTCTGAAATGGCCGACAAAACCAGGCAGTTCAAGGGCAAACAGGAAGAGCCAATAATTGCTAGCCTCGACAGCGAAACCCACGTTCCAAAAAGTAATATTTTCTGAAATTACCAATACGAATTTTAGTTCATTTCTCAGCAATCGGGCTAACATATACTACTAATCCTTTGTTTTAAAAGTCTGTGCTTTACTTATTCATATAGGTCCGGTCGAGTCAGGAAAAAAAACCTGATCCACTGTGACCCAAAATAAGAGATTACAGATGCTGAAAATCCGAAATCAGAACAGAAAATGTTGGAAACACTCAGCTGGTCAAACAGATTTTATGCGGAGGGAAATATTTCCATTCGTTGACATTTACACCCAAACTGGAATAATATGGAGACTTAATAGTTTCCAAAAACCTAGGCGAGAGAAATCCAGAACTCCCTCTGAGCGTTATCCAGGACAAAATGAATATGTTTCTTGTGTGTGAATTGTGTTCATTAGCTCACCGAAGTGTGTATTCTGTTTATTGGAGGGGAAGGATTTGAGATTTTTCAGTGTGCTGCATAAATGATCTGAGTGAACAAACAGAGAAGCAAAATATTCCCAGAGCAGAGCGAGCTGATTCCTACAGAATGACACTTCCACATTCTATCCCTTTATTTGTTCCATTGACGCCTTATTCTGTTTTTCCCCATCATCCCATTTGTTACTTAATCTCTTCTGCCATCCATTCTTTTCCAGGTTCCCTTTTGACCTTTCATCCCGATCTGCTGAATATTTTCAGTATGTATTGAATGTAAAGTCAAGAGACATTGTGAAAAATGTGTATCTACGAGAATAAATATAATGTCGTCACCAATATATTGAAAGCACACTTCGGTCGCAAGCACACATCGAACAAACCTGAATAAGTGCAATGATGATTCAACGTATCATGGGCTTGAAGCAGCATAAGGGGGTATAGCTCAGTGGTAGAGCATTTGACTGCAGATCAAGAGGTCTCTGGTTCAAATCCAGATGCTCCCTATGCTGTTTGATGCCATGCCAACTTAAATGCAATAGCTTAAAAAATGCTTATTATAACCTCTGGTGCAGATATTGTCTGGGAAACACTGTGATACATCATCTGCTCCTTGAACGGAAAGCCAATTGTAATTTTCTTTTTTTGTGTTAAATCTGCATTTGCTGCTGCTCGTCTACATCAGTGAAAACAGCTCCTTCCTATTTATCTGTTGTCCCGTCCCAAACCACATATTCATAATTTTCAGCAGGTCCATTAAGTCTCCATTTCAATAGTGTTAACAATTCAATTTTTAACGGATATTGCGACATGAAATTCGTAAGTTATACCTTTGAGCAGTATTTAGACCATCCCCGATTGTATACGTCACACTGTAAAATCTATGATCCTGTCATTATGCTCGGAAGGAGTTCTAGCTTCAAAACGGAAACTGTGATTGCGTCAATTACTTTCGATTCCATTGAATTCAAGCCGTTATTTCACTGTTATAAGAAGCTGCGTGGTCGGCTATCTCAGTCAGAAGAGCATGAGTGTTTAAATGTCAGGTTTGCGGACACGTCGGGCGCAATTACTTTGAAACTTCATTGTTTTCCTGGTTGAAGGTTATTTCTCCGGTAGTGCCAATGCTCAGAACGAGTCTTTCTCCATCATGCTTTGTTAATATCATAGTTTATGTGTGAAAACTGATTCCATTTGTAGATGAGGACTGATGTACATAGAATGATGACACTTTAAAAGTGCCAAGTTCCACTCAAGGACTTGAACCAAATGAATGCTCAGAATCACAGAGTTAGATGAACCACTTCATCGTAGACTGATAGCTGCGGGTTCTCGTCCAAGGGGATCCAGACAATAACAATCCAATGGTAAAATCTAGGCGAGAGAAATCCAGAACTCTCTCTGAACGTTTGCCAGAACGAAATGAATATATTCCGGTGTGAATTGTGTTTGTTTGCTCACCGAAGTGTGTATTCTGTTTATTGGAGGGGAAGGATTTGAGATTTTTCAGTGTGCTGCATAAGTGGTCTGAGTGAACAAACAGAGAAGCAAAATATTCCCAGAGCAGAGCGAGCTGATTCCTCCAGAATGACACTTCCACATTCTATCCCTTTATTTGTTCCATTGATGCCTTATTCTGTTTTTCCCCATCATCCCATTTGTTACTTAATCTCTTCTGCCGTCCATTCATTTGCAGTTTCCATTTTTTTTTATATAAATGTTTTTTTATTGAGTTTTCATATTTATATATTTTTTTTATAAATGTTTTTTTATTGAGTTTTCATATTTTATATATGACAAATTACAAGTTATTAGAGAGAGAGAAAAAAAAAGGAAAACACAAAAATTTTTTACATGAATATTTACAGGTAAGCATCTTCATAACAATAATTATCCAGCCTTTAGCCAGCATACATATTTACATTCCCCAATATGGCCGAGGCACAACGTTTATAGGCATTTATTTATAGTTTGGTTTTGGGCCTTGGCTTGCCATCAAACCCCCATACCGAGCCCGTAGCCCCCCCCCCCCCCCCCCCCCCCCCTCCCCCGGCTACCTTCCCCCGATTCCCGCCCATTTTCCCCTGGTTCTTGGCCACCCGACTATTCTTCCTCATGTACGTTGGCCACAAACAGGTCCCGGAACAGTTGCATGAATGGCTCCCACGTTCTGTGGAAGCCGTCGTCCGACCCTCGGATGGCGAATTGATTTTCCTCCATTTGGAGAGATTCCGAAAGGTCGGACAGCCAGTCTGCAGCTCTGGGTGGTGCTGCTGACCGCCAGCCAAACAGGATTCTACGGCGGGCGATCAGGGAGGCAAAGGCAAGGGCGTCCGCCCTCCTCCCCAGGAATAGATCTGGCTGGTCTGAAACCCCGAAGACCGCCACTATCGGGCATGGCTCCACCCTCACCCCCACCACTTTGGACATAGCCTCGAAGAAGGCTGTCCAGTACTCCACAAGTCTGGGGCAAGACCAGAACATGTGGGCGTGGTTGGCCGGGCCTCTTTGGCACCGCTCACATTTGTCCTCCACCTCCTGGAAGAACCTACTCATACGGTTTCTCGTTAAGTGGGCTCTATGTACCACTTTTAGTTGCGTCAGGCTGAGCCTTGCGCACGTGGAGTGGAGTTGACCCTATGCAGTGCTTCGCTCCAGAGTTCCCCACCCTATCTCCATCCCCAGGTCGTCCTCCCATTTCCTTCTTGTTGCGTCCAGTACGGTGTCGTCCCTTTCTACCAGTCGGTCATACATGTCACTACAGTTTCC
>NC_052162.1:105362380-105385664 GCF_902713615.1 Scyliorhinus canicula | reverse complement strand
ACTCCCCCCCCCCCCCCCCCCCCCCCCCCCTTCTGCTGACGATTGATTTCTGCAAAGAAGTCAACGAATGGTTGCCACCTTCAGGCGAACCCTAACAGTGACCCCCTCAAGACGAACTTGATTTTCTCCAAACAGAGAAACCTAGCCATGTCAGTAAGCCAGATCTCTGACTTCGGGAGCTTTGAGTCCCTCCAAGCTGATAGTATCCGTCTCCGGGCTACCAGGGAGGCAAAGGCCAGAACTTAGAACTTAGAACAGTACAGTACAGAACAGGCCCTTCGGCACTCAATGTTGTGCCGAGCCATGATCACCCTACTCAAACCCACGTATCCACCCTATACCCGTAACCCAACAACCCCCCCCCCCCCCCCAACCTTACTTTTTAGGACACTACGGGCAATTTAGCGTGGCCAATCCAACTAACCCGCACATCGTTGGACTGTGGGAGGAAACCGGAGCACCCGGAGGAAACCCACGCACACACGGGGAGGACGTGCAGACTCCGCACAGACAGTGCCCCAGCCGGGAATCGAACCTGGGACCCTGGAGCTGTGAAGCATTTATGCTAACCACTATACTACCGTGCTGCCCATCTGCCTCTTTCTCCTCCTGGATTCCCCGATCCTCCGACACCCCGAAAATCGCCACCTCCAGATAAGGCCACCCTTGTTTTTAACACTGTGGACATGACGTCTGCAAACCCCTGCCAGAATCTCCTGAACTTTGGACATGTCCAAAACTTGTGGACATGGTTTGCTGCTCCCCCCCCCCCCCCCCCCCACACCTTGCACACCTGTCTTCAACACCAAAGAACCTGTTCGTCCGGGCCACTGTCACGTGAGCCCGATGAACGACCTTGAACTGTATCAGGCTGAGCCTGCCGCATGTTGACTCTACTCAACGCATCCACCCAGAGACCATCTGCTACTGCTCCTCCTAACTCCTGTTCCCATTTGCGCTTCAGCTCCTCAGTCTGCGGGTCCTCTGGCCCCATGAGCTCCTTATAGATGTCGGAGACCTTCTCTTCTCCCACCCACACTCTGGAAACTACAATATCCTGCATCCCCTTTGGTGGTAGGAGCGGGAAGGTTGAGACCTGTCTATGTAGGAAGTTCCGCACCTGCAAGTACCTAAATTCGTTTCCCTCGCCAATCCAAATTTTTCCTCCAGCTCCTTTAAGATAGGAAAGCTCCCTTCTATAAACATATCCCCCACCCAGTCCAAAGATGTGCAGGTTGGGTGGATTGGCCATGAAAAATTGTCCAAAATTCTATGATTAACCTAGGACAAAAGTTCGGCGCAACATCGTGGGCCGAAGGGCCTGTTCTGTGCTGTATTTCTCTATCTATCTATCTCTCAATTCCTGCCATCTCCGAAACCCCCTGTCCATTCTTCCTGGGGCAAACTGGTGGCTATTTCAGATTGGGGACCAAACTGATGCTCCCTCCGCTCCCATATGCTTCCTCCATTGCCCACAGACTCTCAGGGCTGCCACCACCATGGGGCTGGTGGAGTACTGTGCCGGCGGGAACGGCAGAGGGCGGATGGCGGTGGGGAAGCATGCCAGGGAGCCCAGGATGGTGCAGCGCGGCTGGGGACATAGGCGCAGGCGTTTAAATCAGCGACCTCCAGGGAGGTGGAGAGAGTCCGTGCCTCAGTTAAGGTCCGCTGGCGGATAGCGGGGACTGCATCCCAGCCACGTCAGCATCTCTGATCAGCAGTTCCATGTGCTCCGTGGCTGAAACTTGGAGGCAGGAGCAATTCCTCCCCAGGATGGCGAGGGCCTGGTAAAATTGGTCTAACGACTCACAGGGGAGCTGTTGTCTGGTGGCCAGCAGATGTTGGGCGAATACTCTGTTGACTGGTTTAAGAAACTGTCCACTCAGCTTAAGCATGGCCGCCTCGTAATCTTTCTCTTCCTTGATCATCGCATTAGCTGCTGTGCCCACGCTGGAGTGGAGGATGTGAAGCTTCTGTGCCATGTTGGGGGGGGGGGGGGGGGTGCTGTTTGCAGACTCCAGGTATCCTTCGAGACATGCCAGCCAATGTTGAAAAATTTCTGCAGCGTTCTGAGTTTGCGGGCTGATGCGGAGGCAGTCGGGCTTGATCCAGAACTCCATCTTCAAAAATCTAGCTGATTAAATTGATGAGCCATCAATCGAACGCGAGACGAATTGCTGTACAAAAGTTAGGCTTTAATAAGCTAGAACTTAGCCCTGCGGTCGACTACAGTAAATGGACGACCGCCGGGCGTTCTGACTATTTTACCTCGGTAAGGAGGCGTGGTTAACTCAGCCTCTCGACCAATCGGAGAGCCGTCACATGACTGGTCTCAACCAATCGGTCGAGAGGCACATGACCGACCGCCAATGGCAGACAGCTATGCAAATCATACCACCACACAAAGCGTCTCGGATGAGGAGTTCAGTGTGCTCATTAGCAGACACTTGTGGGCAGCCGCAGTTCCTCCCCAGTATGAGGAGTGCACGGTACAAATTGTCCAACGACTCACCAGGTATCTGCTGCCTCGTAGCCAGTAAGTGCCGAGCATAAACTTGATTTACCGGCCGGATGAAGTGTCCTTTGAGCAGTTCCATGCCTGCATCGTAGTCAGTCAAGTCCTCGATGAGCGTGTAGATGGCGGTGCCGACACACGAGTGGAGGATGTGTAGCTTCTGCTCCCTCGTCGGTACATTTTCTGCCGTACTGAGGTAGCTGTTAAAACAAGCCAGCCAGTGCTTGAATGTGGCTGCTGCATTAGCTGCATGGGGGCTGCTGCTTGATGCAGAGCTCCATCCTTTAAAACTTGTAGATTAAATTGATGCGCGATCAATAACCACTGAAACAAAGGAGTAGTCCGAATTGAAGTCTTTAATCTACAACATGCTTCGCCAGCAGCTGAGTCCAGAAAGAACGATGGCTGCTGGGAAACACGGGTTCCTATACCCTGCCTCATTGGGCAGAACTACCTTCGTCTTGACCAATGAGAAAACAACACTTGGGCCAATGAGCAGCGAGCCTTCTCCACCAATAGTAGCTCACACTCCCAGGAAGCGCAGTACCTCTAGTCATACTACCACAGCGAAGAACAGTGGGGAGAGGGGGCACCCCTGTCTCATTCCCCAATGTAGCGTAAAATAGTCTGATGTCGTCCTATTCGTCCGTACGCTCGCCACAGGAGCCTGATACAGCAACCTGACCCAGTCAATAAAGCCCTATCCAAATCCGAACCGTCCCAGCACCTCCCACAGATATTCCCATTCTACTCGATTAAAAGTCTTCTCTGTGACCATTGCAACCACTACCTCCACCTCCCTACCTTCTGGGGGGCATCATGATCGCATTTAGCAACCTCCTTACATTGGACACCAACTGCCTTCCCTTAACAAACCACGTCTGGTCCTCCTCAATCACGTCCGGAACACAGTCTTCAATCCTAGAGGACAAAATTTTGGCCAGCAGTTTGGCATCCACATTCAATAGGGATATCGGCCTGTAGGACCCACACAGCTCCGGATCCTTATCCCACTTCAAAATCAGCGAAATCGTGGCCTGTGACATCGTTGGGGGAAGCACCCCTCTCTCCATTGCCTCATTGAATGTTCTCATCAACAGCGGCCCCAATATCCCAGCGAACCTTTTATAGAACTCCGCTGGGTACCCACCCGGCCCCGGGGCTTTTTCCGACTGCATCGCCTTCAGCCCCTCCGCTATCTCTTCGATCCTGATCGGGGCTCCCAGCCCTTCTACCAGCTTCACGTCCACGTTCGGGAAATCCAGCCCCCCTAGGAAATAGCTCATCCCCTCTGGCCCCGGTGGGGGTTCTGACCCATACAGCCTACTATGAAACTCCTTAAACGCCTTATTCACCGTTGCTGAGTTTCCCATCAGGTACCCGTCTCCATCCTTTACTTTCCCTATCTCCCTGGCTGCCTCCCTCTTTCTAAGATGCTGTGCAAGCATTCTGCTGGCCTTTTCTCCATGCTCATAAATCGCTCCCCTCGCCTTTCTCAGCTGCTCCACCGCCCTCCCTATGGTTAACAAGCCGAACTCCGCCTGTAGCCGTCGTTCCCTTAGAAGCCCTGCCTCTGGGGTCTCCGCATACCTCCTGTCGACCTGTAGTATCTCCTTCACCAGTCAGTCCATCTCTGTCCTGTTTACCTTCTCTCTGTGGGCCCGTATCGAGATCAGCTCCCCTCCAACCACCACCTTCAATGCCTCCCAGACCACCACTGCCAGAATTTCCCCGTGTCATTAACCTCCAAATAATTCTGAATACATTTCGTCAACCGCCCGCACACTCCTCGTCCTTTAAAAGCCCCACGTCTAACCTCCAGTGCGGGCGCTGATTGCTGTCTTTACTAACCTGTAGGTCAACCCAATACAGGGCATGGTCTGAGATCAATCCTCAGCAAATTCAATTCACCCCCACATGATAGCATGAAACGGTTAAAGGCATTGGATACTGAACAGGCATTATCCCAGCAATTCTACTGAAGACTTGTGCTCCAGAACTTGCCACACACCTAGCCAAGCTGCTCCAGCACAGCTACAACACTGGCATTCACCCAACTTTGTGCAAAATTGCCCAGGTATGTACCCTAAACAAAAAGCAGGACAAATACAACCCAGTCAATTACTGCCCTTTCAGTCTACTCCCGATTATCCCGAAAGGGTAATCAACAGCGTTAGCAAGCTGCACTTGCTTAGCTACAACCTATTCACTGGCACTCAGTTTGGGTTCCACCAGGATCACTCAGCTCCTGAGCTAATTGCCACCTTTGTTCAATCATGGATAAAAGAGGTAAAATTCAGAGATGATATTGACTACTTTGACATCAAGGCAGCATTTGACTAGTTGCGGAATTAAGGAGCTCTAGCTAAACTGGAATAAATGGGAATCAGATAAAAAAAATCCTCCGCTGCTTGGAGTGATACTTATCACAAAGGTAAATGGTTCTGGTTGTTGGAGGTTTGTCATCTCAGCTCAAGGACATCACTGTAGGCGTTCCTCATTGCAGTATCCGAGGCCCTGTGGTATTGCGTGAAGCAAATAATGGCATGATGGGAAAACTAGTCAAGTCTTCTTGGTACAATTGAATTTAAACCTAAGGCACAGATACAAACAGCCGAGGTCAACCAAGAACTGGCTGACTCTAACACTCAGATAAGACGCGTTCGTCATGAGACCAGAGGAGTCTAAATATATACGATAAGCTAAAAAACTGTCTCTGCCTGTATGTAAACAAGTTTGTCCAGTTCTTAAAACAAAGACAAGATAATGATATGAAACTCAAGTCCCCTAAAGGTCCGCAAGGTGACGCCATTGTAACGATTATTACTTATGTTTTACTTTCGATCAAATTCCTGACCAAGCTGTATTCATGTTATCTTGATCCTATAATGTATAAGAATCGCCTTCTTTTCCTGTAATATCGCAGACTTGGGACGGACTCCGCAGTTTGTAATTGACTGCCTTCCGACTCCAAGTATCAGCTATTTTCTGCTAGCAGTTCTAATTAGTGAATAAAGTTCAGTTTTGCTTTATCTAATGAATGCTGTTTGAATTTCTCTATCACAGTCAAGACGCGGGGAAAATATAAAATACAACATTTGGCGCTGCGAGAAAAAATCCAATATCCTGAAGTGAGCTTCCATGAGGGACTGAGAAAAAGTGATCAAAGCCATGACCGGAGTAAAGAGACGGACGCCGGCACAAGGTAAGATTGACCTTGGTCTCTCTCTCTCTCGGATCTGTGCTGCGACCCCTCATCCCTGTCGGAAGTAACTAAACAGGTGACGGTTCTCGAATCTAAATTTGACTGTGAGTACATTTTTTTTGTGTAATTAGCAGCAGGTCAGGGACCTTGTTGATCTCGTTTTTCATCCGCATCAGATTTATACAGGCTGTCAATAAATTTGGGTCCGGGACCCTTTGATTAAGTTTTTGGGGTCAGGGACCCTGTCAATAAGTTTTGGGGTCAGGGACCCTCTCAGTAATGTTTTCGGGTCACGGACCCTGTCAGTAATTTTTTGGGGTCAAGGACCCTCCAATTTGATTTGGTACCAGAAATTTTGGTTGAGCGTTTTTTGGCCTGGGGCACATTTTACTGACATTATGCGACAAACTTTAGACAAAACTAGCGGCAATTCCCCTCTATTTTTCATGTGTTTAGAAACCTCTTCTCAAGAACGTAATATTCGAAGATTGGCTGCAGCGCTGCTTTAAACAATAAATTAGGTAACGATATCTGGCCAGTAGGTATATTATGTCCTTGGGGGCTCTGTATGTGAGCCGTTGCGCGGCTCTGCCCATAGGGGGAGATGAGGAGCTTGTACAGGACTCCACCCTTGGCTCCGCCTATGGCTCTGCCTATGAATCCGCCCATGGCCCCTCCCACAACTGAAAGTATAAAGTGCTGCAGCCGTAAGCCTGCTCTCAGTTCCTCTGGTCGCAGGCAGGCTCAGTTGTAAGACTAGTAAAACCACTGTTTACTTCCAATCGTGTGTCTAGTGAAATGATGGTCACATCAATCCTCTCAATCCTTCACCGTGCATCATATCCCGGGGTGAGGACATTCAGTTTTGTGGAGCAATTATAGACACCAGGATTGTTTTCCTTCCAGCAAAGAAGGTTAAACGGAAATTTAAAATTCAGTCTGTGGTAATAGGTACCGGCAGTTTTACGGAGAGTAACCGATTTTCCTGCCTGGATGCCGTTTGACGAATTAGAGGTTTGCGTTTACATAGCACAACACGCTTTTTGAAAGTTCTTTTTACATACCATCATTTTTGTTACAGAGCAACAAATCACTTGACGCACCCGGATTTGAATGGGGATCTCTTCATCTGCGCTTATTTGTTCTGTTACTGAGCTGCACTCTCTGAGATCCCGGATCGTGTGTGTTCGTCTCACTTTAGCCTTCTGTCACCCTCACTGTGGAGAATGATGGCATTTATCACTGAGCAACTTTTAAACAGACAGTGGATTCACTAAGTGTGAGGGTGGCTTTCATTTCTATTTTACCAATCACACAATCAATCTATTAGTTACTTCGCACCCAGTATTTCTGATATGCTACAAAAACAGAAAGTACTGGAAATCGCAACAGTTCTGACAGCATCTGTGGAGAGAAAAGGGAGTCAACGTTTCGAAACAGGATGACTCTTTGTCAAAACTTTGGTGATTGTTTGCTGCGTCTCTGTGTCCCCCTTTGCCAGCCAACAGCTACTCCTTATCCACGTCACCCTTGCCCCTCACAATCGGGTACAACTCGTGCAAGCCTCTCTGCTTCAAGGAAAACAACCTACGTCTATCCAACTTCTCTTCATAATAATAATAATCTTTATTATTGTCACAAGTAGACTTACATTAACACTGCAATGAAGTTGCTGTGAAAATATACTAGTCGCCAGAATCCGGCGCCTGTTCGGGTATACTGAGGGAGAATCCAGAATGTCCAATTCAACGAACAAGCGCATCTTTCGGCATCATTTAAGCACAGTCGCCAGCGAAAATTAAACTCACAACCAGTGGTTTATCAAACAAGTGTTCTAATCACTGAGCTATGCAGCCTACAACTTAATAACCATTGCCGAAAATGGATCATTAGCAGTGGAGCGAGGAACGAGCTTAATTTCCAGTTCCATGATGGATGTGGAAATGTCTGAGAGAGGGAGCAGGGAGTGAAAAGTTGCGGCTTGAATTACGGCTTGAATTATAATGCTCCGGGGCAGCAGGGTAGCATGGTGGTTAGCATAAATGCTTCACAGCTCCAGGGTCCCAGGTTCGATTCCCGGCTGGGTCATTGTCTGTGTGGAGTCTGCACGTCCTCCCCCTGCGTGCGTGGGTTTCCTCCGGGTGCTCTGGTTTCCTCCCACAGTCCAAAGATGTGCGGGTTAGGTGGATTGGCCATGCTAAATTGCCCGTAGTGTCCTAATAAAAGTAAGGTTAAGGGGGGGTTGTTGGGTTACGGGTATAGGGTGGATACGTGGGTTTGAGTGGGATGATCATGGCTCGGCACAACATTGAGGGCCGAAGGGCCTGTTCTGTGCTGTACTGTTCTATGTTCTATGTCCTATCTCTTCCAGTGGCGCAAATGGTTAGCGTGCTGTACTTATACAGCAGTTCAATCAGCGAGCTATACTGAGGTTGTGAGTTCGATCCTCACCTGGAGAAACCATTTTTGCTGCAGGAACAACATGTGGGTAAAAGCAAATTACTGCAGATGCTGGAATCTGAAACGAAAAGGACAATGCTGGAAAATCTCAGCAAGTCTGGCAGCATCTGTAGGGAGGGAAAGGAGCTAATGTTTCAAGTCCGATGACTCTTTGTCAAAGTCATCGGACTCGAAACGTTAGCTCTTTTTGCTCCATACAGATGCTGCCAGACTTGCTGAGATTTTCCAGTATTGTCCCTTTCACAACATGTGGGTATTGTGTATTTAATGTTCATTTGCAGCAGTGAACATTGCAATCACAGACAACAAGCGCTGTTGTCCTGGTTTACAATATTCACCTCGCTGATGTTAATTATGCAATTCCGGAAAAACCAAAAGTCACTCCGTTAATTCTTTTCTCAGGAAATGATTAGCACAGTTTTAGTGTGGAATCGTGGTGGAGCAATTTAAGGCTGTGTTGAGTCTTCTGTGTTGTATGGGTGGGGAGGGGGATCCCCAACCACACCCAACAGAGAGGGATCAGCAACGGGGAAAACGGGCTGCCCACCATCCCGCCAGAATCACTGGTTAAGAAGGTCATGCAGTGCTGGTCCGAAGCAACAGACTAGCTCCTACATGACAGTTTGGAGCCAGTGGACTGGTCCGTATTCAAGAGCTCAGCAGCAAACCTAGCCGAGCATGCCACCACCGTCACAGACTTCATCAGTAAGTGTGTCAAAGATTGCATGCCAAAGATTGTTGTATGTGCGTTCCCCAGCGGGAATCCATTGTTTAACCTGGAGATCCAATCGCTACTGAAGTCCCGCACAAAGGCGTCCAAGACAAGTGACCCTCACCTTTCCATAAAATCTATGTACAACCTCTGCAAAGGCATCAGGGATGCCAAGAGATAATACCTGACTAACACCAAGAATCAGTAAGCATAAACAATGACACATCCTAGACAACAGTGCTCAATACCGGATCCCTGCAAGGCTGCGCCTTAGCCTCCCACTGTACTATACACACACGACTATGTGGAAAAATCCAGCTCCTACACCATCTACAAGTTTGCTTATTACACGACCGTAGTGGGTCGTATCTCAAACAGCATTGAGTCAGAGTACATGAGGAAGATAGAGAACCTTGTGCCATGATGCAACGACAATAGTCTCTCCCTCAATGCAGCAAAGCTAACGAGCTGGTTACTAACTTCAGGAAGCGAAATGTCCGACAGGCCCATATCTGCATTAATTGTTGGACATCGTTGACAGCTTCAAATTCTTGGGTGCAAATATCACCAACAATCTGTCCTGGTCCAACCATGTTGATGCCACAACCAAGAAAACAGAACAGCGCCTATGTTTCCTCAAGATACTAAGGAAAGTCGGCATCTCCAGACTGACTCTTACCAATTTCTGCAGACGCACAACAGAAAGCATTGTATCAGGCTACATGTCAGCCTGGTATGGCAACTTCTCAGCCCAAGACTGTAAGAAACTGCAGAGAGGATTTCTGGTGGAGGGATGAGCCAAGTGGACACATACAAGGTGACTCTCCACCAAAGCTCAAGAAAATAGGGACTTCTAACCGAAATGAGCGCGCAGAAAGATGGCAAGACAATCCCCTCAACCTCCATAACACACCGACAAGGAGTAATGCCGGGAAGCAGGAACTCCAAAGGCCGCAAAGACACAAAAATTGGCGGCAAAGGTCAGGAGAAGCGAGTGAGGGGATCAGTGGACCCCTCTGTGGGGTTCCCCAGCCACACTCGAGAGAGGAAGACCAGCAACCTGGAAAACAAGCTCCACCCCCACCCCATTCTGCCAGATGGTGCATGGAAGGCATTCCTCATGAAGGGACTGAAGGAGCTGAAGGATGAAATTGAGGACAAAAACAAGGCACCGGTTAACATGGCGATTACAGAAATGTTGGCCACCTCCCTCAACAAGGTGGAAAAGAGACTGTAGGCCTAGCGAAATACGAATACGGACCTGGGAAATGCCTCGGTGGACCAGAGTGACTGGATCGTCGCGCTGAAGGTGGAATTAAAGAGGTTGGTGGGACCCAGGGAACCTTGAAAGGAAAGATTGAGGACCAGATGAACTGGTTGAGGCACAGAAAACCTCAAGATAGAGGGCCTGCCACAGGGATCCGAGGGCAGGTACCCGCCAAATTACATGGCCCAGATACTGCGAAACGTGCTGGGGAGGGACAGCTTTCCCAATAGACAGGGTCCATAGATCACACTGGCCAAAACCCAATGCTGGGGAGCAGCGAGGACCATCATTGCCAAACTGACCCGGTACCAAGATGGGGAGGACACCCTGCACTGGGGCAGAGAAATGAAGGCTTCAAATTGGGAGGGACGCAAGATCAGGATATACCAGGACATTGGAACAGTCCTGGCAAAGTACGGGGCACAATTCAATAATGCGAAGGTGGCCTTGCACAGGAATGAAGGGAAATTCAGGACTGTCTGACCAGCCAGACTTTGGGTTACGTACCAGAACAAGGATCATTATATAGCTCAGTGGTAGAGCATTTGACTGCAGATCAAGACGTCTCTGGTTTGAACCCTGATGCACACTATGCTGTTTGGCTGCCATGTCTCTTTCATTGCAACAGTTTATAAAATCCTTAGTCTGGAGAACACTATGAAGCACCACCGGCTGCTTGAACGTAAAGACAATTCTTTTTTTCTTTGTTTGTGTTAAATCCAAATTTGCTGCTGCTGCTCTACGTCAGTGAAAACAGCTTCTTCCTATTTGATCTGTTGTCCAGTCCCAAACAAGTCATTCATAATTTTCAGAAGGTCCATTAAGTCTCCATTTCACCTTTTATACAATTCAATTTTTGATGGATATTGCTCCATGAAATTTGTAAGATATACCTTTGAGCAGTATATACACCATCCCCGAGTGAGTACGTCCCAAAAAACTTGATGATGCAGCTGCGCTCCGAAAGCTTTTGATTCCAAACAAACCTGTTGGACTTTAACCTGCTGTTGGGAGACCTCTTACTCTGCTCATAAATAAAAGACACAGCAACTTTCTGAATGTCTTCACTGTTGAGTTCCATTATTTACTTGAAAAGCTCACTGTTGGGAATTCGACAACAACACCCACAATTTGTGTTGCCGAGTGACTTCTTTCCAATTGCTTGTCCGTCACGTTTGCAATTCAATTTGATTAATATATGTAACCTAATGTAAGTTCGAAATGATTCAGCAAAGCGGGAAAATTTTTCATCCGGCAAAACATCTGTGGAAAATGGATCACAATGGCGGAATTATAGTACATTGGTTCGGACTGTTGCTTCACAGGTTGGATTGCCGAATTGGTTCACAATCCATGTGGAATGTCCACTGCACGTTCTCCGTGTGCCTGCGTGGGTTTCCATGATGAATTGCCCGTAATGTCCAAAAATGTCAGTTTGGTTACTGGCATAGGAGTAGCTGTGGGCTTATATAAAGTGGTCTTTCCAAGAGCCAGTGCAGCCTCGATGGGCCTACGTCTACACTGTAATATCTATGATTCTGTGATAATGCTCGGAAGGAGTTCTAGCTTAGAAACGTGATTGCATCAATTACTTTCGCTTCCATTGCATTCAAGCAGTTATATCACTGTGATAAGAAGCTGCATGGTCGGCTATCTCAGTCGGAAGAGCATGAGTGTTTCAATATCAGGGTTCTGGCCATGTCGTGCGCAATTACTTTGAAACCTCACTGTTTTCCTGGGTGAAGGCTTTATCTATCATCCCGATCTGCTCAATATTTCCAGAATGTATTGAATGTAAAGTCAAGAGACATTGTGAAAAACGTGTATCTACGGGAATAAATATAAGGTTGTTACCAATATATTGAACACACACTTCTGTCGCAAGCAGACAAAAAACAAACCTGGATAAGTGCAATGATGATTCAACGTATTATTGCTTTCAAGCAGTGTAAGGGGTACAGCTCAGTGGTAGAGCATTTGACAGCAGATCAAGAGGTCTCTGGTTCATATCCAGATGCCCCTATTCTGTTTGATGCCATGCCACCTTCAATGCACCAGTTTAGACAATACTTATGATAACCTGGCATGCAGATATCGTCTGGGGAACACCGTGATGCATCATCTACTGCTGGATCAGAAAGCCAATTGTAATTTTCTTTATTTCTGATAAATCCGCATTTCCTGCTGCTAGTCTACGTCAGTGAAAACAGCTCCTTCCTATTTTATCTGTTGTCCCATCCCAAACCACAGATTCATCATTTTCAGCAGGTCCATTAAGTACATAGAACAGTACAGCACAGAACAGGCCCTTCGGCTCTCAATGTTGTGCCGAGCCATGATCACCCTACTCAAACCCACGTATCCACCCTATACCCGTAACCCAACAACCCGCCCTTAACCTTACTTTTATTAGGACACTACGGGCAATTTAGCATGGCCAATCCACCTAACCCGCACATCTTTGGACTGTGGGAGGAAACCGGAGCACCCGGAGGAAACCCACGCACACAGGGGGAGGACGTGCAGACTCCACACAGACAGTGACACAGCCAGGAATTGAACCTGGGACCCTGGAGCTGTGAAGCATTTATGCTAACCACCATGCTACCCTGCTGCCCCATGTTAACAATTCAATTTTTAATGGATATTGCTCCATGAAATTCGTGAGTTATACCTTTGAGCAGTATTTAGACCATCCCCAATTGTATACGTCACACTGTAAAATCTATGATTCTGTCATAATGCTCGGAAGGAGTTCTAGCGTAGAAGCGGAAATTGTGATTGCCTCAATTTCATTCGCTTCCATTGAATTCAAGCTGTTATATCACTGTGATAAGAAGCTGCGTGGTCGGCTATTTCAGTCGGAAGAGCATGAGTTTTTCAATATCAGGGTTGTGGCCACGTCGGGCGCAATCATTTTGAAACTTCACTGTTTTCCTGGGTGAAGGGGATTTCTCCGGTTCTGCCAATGCTCAGAACGAGTCTTTCTCCATCATGCTTTGTTAATATCATAGTTTATGTGTGAAAACTGATTCCATTTGTTGATGAGGACTGATGTACATAGAATGATTACACTTTAAAAGTGTCAAGTTCCACTCAAGGTCTTGAACCAAAATGAGTGCTCAGAACCACAGAGTTAGATGAACCACTTCATCGTAGACTGATAGCTGCGGGTTCTCGTCAAACAGGATCCAGTCAATAACAATTCGATGAGGAGCTTTTCCCAATAACTTCATTTGAACCCTACTTGTGACAATAAGTGGATTTCTTTTCATTTCAAGGCTCTTGCTGTCTGTTATTACAATGTTCACTGGTGTAAACGGCGCTTTGAATTACTGTCCATTCCCCATGACCCACATGTTCCAGCCGCAGCATGGTGTCTGCTCCAGGTGAGGATCGCACTCACAACCTCGGCAGAGTGCCATGACTGCACCATAACTAGCGGACGATGACCCATTGCACAACGGGGCACATGATACTTAAGCAATTCAAGCCACTTCTTTTCACTCCCTGCTCCCTTCTCAGACATTTCCACATCTAACAATTATTTCGTAACTGGAAATTCAGCCTGTTCCTTGAGCCACAGCTTTATGATCCACTTTAGGTGGATCCACTTGTGTTGCAGGTGGCTCCATAGCTCAGTGGTTAGAGCACTGGTCTTGTAAACCAGGAGTCGTGAGTTCAATTCTCACTGGAGCCTATCTTTAAAATTTGGTTGAAGTTCACAAGTTGATTGGTAAATTTAATTTTGTGGGAGAGACCGGAGAGAGATACAGACAGATCGGTAAGTTGAGGGGGCAACAGGCTAACCGGATGTGAGGGCAATATTTGAAAAGCTGCCGGTGTTTACGGTCAAAGAGACTTGAGTGTGTTTGTTCAAGGAACGCAGAAGGTGAACACGCAGATACAGCAATCAATTTGCTCGGTCAATGGCATTTTGGTCTTTTGTGAAGGAGTGTTTGACTAAAATGATAAAGGCGTATTACAGTTGTCCCCCGTTTAGTTGACAGAACATCTGGAATACAGTGAGCAGTTTTGGCCTCCACATTTAAGAAATGGTTTACCTGCATTGGAGACGGCACAACAAAGTTCACCAGATTGGTCCATGGGATGAGGGGGTTGTCCTCTGCTGAGATGCTGAGTAAATTGGCCTGAAATCCCCTGGAGTTTAGAAGAATAAGAGGAGATCTCGTTGAAACGTACACAATTCTGTGTAGGTTTGATATGGTAGATGCTGAGAGATTGTTACCGCTCGTCGTTCAATCGAAAACATGGGGGGCATTTTCTCAGGATAAGGCGCTGATCATTTAGGTCTGAGATGAGGAGAAATTACTTTAGATTGTGCATCCTTGGAATTCTCTGTCCCGAGAGTACTGGATTCTCCATCAGTAAGCAGGCTCTACTTAAACAAAAGATCCAGAGAGGGTAATATACTTTTGCAACTTTTAAACTTGTGCAGCGAAAAATGGGTTAATCGTCCCAACGAACTGTGCCTCACATGCAGCGGAACACATCAAGATACGGACACTGTGGGTGACAGTGGGAGATGTCATGGTCAGAGGCTCAGTGATAGAACAAATAAGTGCAGATGAGTTGGTTCCCGTTGCATGGATGTGTCGGCAGTGGGTGGGATCACTCTGTTAACATGTATCCATAATGAATGGCCATTCTTTGTTTTGTAAGAACAAAACTAATTGAGAACAATTGTATTTCCTGTCGTGTGAATCTGAAGCTTGAACTAAATGACACCCTCGTTGTGGATATCTCATCAGCAACTTTGACATACGATTCTGTGGTGCGACGGGTTTGCTCGTCCTGCTGCTGCCTGAATGATGGAGAGGACAAGACTATCGGGGGATTGACTGCTCACCGCTCTCCCACCATTCATTCGCTCTCACATTCGGATTTTTCCCCGTGTGAATGAACTTTTTAAAATCTACACCATCTCTACCTTATTTCCCCTTCTCATAAAAGTTCAGTAACCTGAACCGGTCACGGTTTCCCCTGCTGCATACTGGACCTGACCCGCTAAGATTTCCAGCATTTTCTTCTTGTGAATGAAATCGAGAGGCGCTGAATCAATTCCCCTCAATACAGTGTATCTGCCATTAATTTCCGCACAGCACTGGTCAGAATATTTGCTCTCAATGTGACATTTTCTGGGTTGATTCCATGTGGTGGATTTGCACTTAAATTATTTAGCTGACGTCGAAGTATAATTAGTGGAGTGTGAATTTCGAGGCCCAGAGACACAAGTACAAATCCCATCACAACAGAGGACTGAAATTGAAGGGAAAGCTACTCTCAGTAAGGAAGCTGTTGTTTAATTGTCTTCAAAATCAGCCAGGCCTTTACAGAGGGAAATCTGCCATCCCTCCCCAGCCTGGCCTACATTGGACTCCAGAACAACAGCAATGTGATTGACTATCAATTGCCCTCTGAAATGGCCGACAAAACCAGGCAGTTCAAGGGCAAACAGGAAGAGTCAATAATTGTTGGCCTCAACAGCGAAACCCACGTTCCAAAAAGTAATATTTTCTGAAATTACCAATTCGAATTTTAGTTAATTTCTCAGCGATCAGCTCACATATACTACTGACCCTTTGTTTTAAAAGTCTGCGCTTTACTTATTTATATAGGTCCGGTCGAGTCAGGAAAAAAAAAACAGATCCACTGTGACCCAAAAAAATAGATTACAGATGCTGCAAATCCGAAATCAGAACAGAAAATGTTGGAAACACTCAGCTGGTCAAACAGTTTTTATGCGGAGAGAAATATTTCTGTTCGTTGATCTTTTACACCCAAACTGGAATAATATGGAGACTTAATAGTTTCCAAAAATCTACGCGAGAGAAATCCAGAACTCCCTCTGAACGTTATCCAGGACAAAATGAATATGTTTCTTTGTGTGTGAATTGTGTTCATTAGCTCACCGAAGTGTGTATTCTGTTTATTGGAGGGGAAGGATTTGAGATTTTTCAGTGTGCTGCATAAATGATCTGAGTGAACAAACAGAGAAGCAAAATATTCCCAGAGCAGAGCGAGCTGATTCCTACTGAATGACACTTCCACATTCTATCCCTTTATTTGTTCCATTGACGCCTTATTCTGTTTTTCCCCATCATCAGATTTGTTACTTAATCTCTTCTGCCATCCATTCTTTTCCAGGTTCCCTTTTGACCTTTCATCCCGATCTGCTGAATATTT
Source organism: Scyliorhinus canicula (assembly GCF_902713615.1). Taxonomy (NCBI): domain Eukaryota; kingdom Metazoa; phylum Chordata; class Chondrichthyes; order Carcharhiniformes; family Scyliorhinidae; genus Scyliorhinus; species Scyliorhinus canicula. Next base: position 105,369,298 of record NC_052162.1, on the reverse strand, counting down.
TCAGTATGTATTGAATGTAAAGTCAAGAGACATTCTGAAAAATGTGTATCTACGAGAATAAATATAATGTCGTCACCAATATATTGAACACACACTTCGGCAGCAAGCACACATCGAACAAACCTGAATAAGTGCAATGATGATTCAATGTATCATGGGCTTGAAGCAGTATAAGGGGGTATAGCTCAGTGGTAGAGCATTTGACTGCAGATCAAGAGGTCTCTGGTTCAAATCCAGATGCTCCCTATGCTGTTTGATGCCATGCCAACTTAAATGCAATAGCTTAAAAAATGCTTATTATAACCTCCGGTGCAGATATTGTCTGGGAAACACTGTGATACATCATCTGCTCCTTGAACGGAAAGCCAATTGTAATTTTCTTTTTTTGTGTTAAATCTGCATTTGCTGCTGCTCGTCTACATCAGTGAAAACAGCTCCTTCCTATTTTATCTGTTGTCCCGTCCCAAACCACATATTCATAATTTTCAGCAGGTCCATTAAGTCTCCATTTCACCATGTTAACAATTCAATTTTTAACGGATATTGCGACATGAAATTCGTAAGTTATACCTTTGAGCAGTATTTAGACCATCCCCGATTGTATACGTCACACTGTAAAATCTATGATCCTGTCATTATGCTCGGAAGGAGTTCTAGCTTCAAAACGGAAACTGTGATTGCGTCAATTACTTTCGATTCCATTGAATTCAAGCCGTTATTTCACTGTTATAAGAAGCTGCGTGGTCGGCTATCTCAGTCAGAAGAGCATGAGTGTTTAAATGTCAGGTTTGCGGACACGTCGGGCGCAATTACTTTGAAACTTCATTGTTTTCCTGGGTGAAGGTTATTTCTCCGGTAGTGCCAATGCTCAGAACGAGTCTTTCTCCATCATGCTTTGTTAATATCATAGTTTATGTGTGAAAACTGATTCCATTTGTAGATGAGGACTGATGTACATAGAATGATGACACTTTAAAAGTGCCAAGTTCCACTCAAGGACTTGAACCAAAATGAATGCTCAGAATCACAGAGTTAGATGAACCACTTCATCGTAGACTGATAGCTGCGGGTTCTCGTCCAAGGGGATCCAGACAATAACAATCCAATGGTAAAATCTAGGCGAGAGAAATCCAGAACTCTCTCTGAACGTTTGCCAGAACGAAATGAATATATTCCGGTGTGAATTGTGTTTGTTTGCTCACCGAAGTGTGTATTCTGTTTATTGGAGGGGAAGGATTTGAGATTTTTCAGTGTGCTGCATAAGTGGTCTGAGTGAACAAACAGAGAAGCAAAATATTCCCAGAGCAGAGCGAGCTGATTCCTCCAGAATGACACTTCCACATTCTATCCCTTTATTTGTTCCATTGATGCCTTATTCTGTTTTTCCCCATCATCCCATTTGTTACTTAATCTCTTCTGCCGTCCATTCATTTGCAGTTTCCATTTTTTTTTTATATAAATGTTTTTTTATTGAGTTTTCATATTTTATATATTTTTTTTATAAATGTTTTTTTATTGAGTTTTCATATTTTATATATGACAAATTACAAGTTATTAGAGAGAGAGAAAAAAAAAGGAAAACACAAAAATTTTTTACATGAATATTTACAGGTAAGCATCTTCATAACAATAATTGTGGCCGCCCCCTTTAGCCAGCATACATATTTTACATTCCCCAATATGGCCGAGGCACAACGTTTATAGGCATTTATTTATAGTTTGGTTTTGGGCCTTGGCTTGCCATCAAACCCCCATACCGAGCCCGTAGCCCCCCCCCCCCCCCCCCCTCCCCCGGCTACCTTCCCCCGATTCCCGCCCATTTTCCCCTGGTTCTTGGCCACCCGACTATTCTTCCTCATGTACGTTGGCCACAAACAGGTCCCGGAACAGTTGCATGAATGGCTCCCACGTTCTGTGGAAGCCGTCGTCCGACCCTCGGATGGCGAATTTGATTTTCTCCATTTGGAGAGATTCCGAAAGGTCGGACAGCCAGTCTGCAGCTCTGGGTGGTGCTGCTGACCGCCAGCCAAACAGGATTCTACGGCGGGCGATCAGGGAGGCAAAGGCAAGGGCGTCCGCCCTCCTCCCCAGGAATAGATCTGGCTGGTCTGAAACCCCGAAGACCGCCACTATCGGGCATGGCTCCACCCTCACCCCCACCACTTTGGACATAGCCTCGAAGAAGGCTGTCCAGTACTCCACAAGTCTGGGGCAAGACCAGAACATGTGGGCGTGGTTGGCCGGGCCTCTTTGGCACCGCTCACATTTGTCCTCCACCTCTTGGAAGAACCTACTCATACGGTTTCTCGTTAAGTGGGCTCTATGTACCACTTTTAGTTGCGTCAGGCTGAGCCTTGCGCACGTGGAGGTGGAGTTGACCCTATGCAGTGCTTCGCTCCAGAGTCCCCACCCTATCTCCATCCCCAGGTCGTCCTCCCATTTCCTTCTTGTTGCGTCCAGTACGGTGTCGTCCCTATCTACCAGTCGGTCATACATGTCACTACAGTTCCCTTTCTCTAGGATACTTGCGTCCAGTAGGTCTTCCAGTAGTGTCTGTCGTGGCGGTTGTGGGTACGTCCTTGACTCCTTTCGTAGGAAGTTTTTGAGCTGCAGGTACCGTAGCTCGTTCCCCCCAGCTAGCTGAAATTTCTCTGTCAGTTCGTCCAGTGTTGCGATCCTGTCGTCCGTGTATAGGTCCCTGACTGTCAGTGTCCCCCCGTCCTGCCTCCACCTTTTGAAGGTGGCGTCAGTCAGTGCTGGTTTGAACCTATGGTTGTTGCAGATGGGAGCCTTGTCTGACATTTTGTACAGGCCAAATTGCTGCCGCAGTTGGTTCCAGGATTGGAGGGTGGCTGTCACCACTGGGCTGGTGGAGTGTTTTTTGGGTGGGGATGGGAGTGCTGCCGTGGCGAGGGCCCGGAGGGAGGTTCCCATGCAGGAGGCCTCCTCCGCACGCACCCACTCGGCTTCTGGCTCCTGGATCCATCCCCTTACTCGCTCGGCTGTTGCCGCCCAGTGGTAGAATTGTAGATTCGGGAGGGCTAGCCCTCCCCCTGGATTTTGTTTTTTGTATGACCTTCTTTGGGATCCTAGCATTTTTACCCCCCCCATACGAACGCCATGATATGTTTGTCCAGCGCTTTGAAAAATGCCTTGGGGATGTAGATCGGAATGGATCTAAACAGGAAAAGGAACCTGGGCAGTACGTTCATTTTGATCGTCTGGACTCTCCCCGCGAGGGAGAGCGGGAGTGTGTTCCATCTTTGCAGGTCCTTTTAACTTCGCCGTCAGGCTGGTGAGGTTCCATTTGTGGATCCCTTTCCAGTCATGGGCTATTTGGATCCCCAGGTAGCGGAATTTATTTCGGGCTTGTTTGAACGGCAGCCCCTTTAGTGCTGCCCCCCCCCCCCCCCCCCCCCCCCCCCCCCCTTTCGGGTGTACTGGGAAGATCTCACTTTTGCTCATAGAACATAGAACATAGAACGATACAGCGCAGTACAGGCCCTTCGGCCCTCGATGTTGCACCGACATGGAAAAAATCTAAAGGCCATCTAACCTACACTATGCCCTTATCATCCATATGCTTATCCAATAAACTTTTAAATGCCCCCAATGTTGGCGAGTTCACTACTGTTGCAGGTAGGGCATTCCACGGCCTCACCACTCTTTGCGTAAAAAACCCACCTCTGACCTCTGTCCTATATCTATTACCCCTCAATTTAAGGCTATGTCCCCTCGTGCTAGCCACCTCCATCCGCGGGAGAAGTCTCTCGCTGTCCACCCTATCTAACCCTCTGATCATTTTGTATGCCTCTATTAAGTCACCTCTTAACCTTCTTCTCTCTAACGAAAACAACCTCAAGTCCAGCAGCCTTTCCTCATAAGATTTTCCCTCCATACCAGGCAACATCCTGGTAAATCTCCTCTGCACCCGTTCCAAAGCTTCCACGTCCTTCCTATAATGAGGCGACCAGAACTGTACGCAATACTCCAAATGCGGCCGTACTAGAGTTTTGTACAACTGCAACATGACCTCATGGCTCCGGAACTCAATCCCTCTACCAATAAAGGCCAACACACCATAGGCCTTCTTCACAACCCTATCAACCTGGGTGGCAACTTTCAGGGATCTATGTACATGGACACCGAGATCCCTCTGCTCATCCACACTACCAAGAATTTTACCATTAGCCAAATATTCCGCATTTCTGTTATTCTTTCCAAAGTGAATCACCTCACACTTCTCCACATTAAACTCCATTTGCCACCTCTCAGCCCAGCTCTGCAGCTTATCTATGTCCCTCTGTAACCTGCAACATCCTTCCGCACTGTCTACAACTCCACCGACTTTAGTGTCATCAGCAAATTTACTCACCCATCCTTCTGCGCCCTCCTCTAGGTCATTTATAAAAATGACAAACAGCAACGGCCCCAGAACAGATCCTTGTGGTACGCCACTCGTAACTGAACTCCATTCTGAACATTTCCCATCAACTACCACTCTCTGTCTTCTTTCAACTAGCCAATTTCTGATCCACATCTCTAAATCACCCTCAATCCCCAGCCTCCGTATTTTCTGCAATAGCCGACCGTGGGGAACCTTATCAAACGCTTTACTGAAATCCATATACACCACATCAACTGCTCTACCCTCGTCAACCTGTTCAGTCACCTTCTCAAAGAACTCGATAAGGTTTGTGAGGCATGACCTACCCTTCACAAAACCATGCTGACTGTCCCTAATCATATTATTCCTATCTAGGTGATTATAAATCGTATCTTTTATAATCCTCTCCAAGACTTTACCCACCACAGACGTTAGGCTCACCGGCCTATAGTTACCAGGGTTATCTCTACTCCCCTTCTTGAACAAAGGGACCACATTTGCTATCCTCCAGTCCTCTGGCACTATTCCTGTAGCCAACGATGACCTAAAAATCAAAGCCAAAGGCTCAGCAATCTCTTCCCTGGCTTCCCAGAGAATCCTAGGATAAATCCCATCCGGCCCCGGGGACTTATCTATTTTCACCTTGTCCAGAATTGCCAACACTTCTTCCCTACGCACCTCAATGCCATCTATTCTAATAGCCTGGGTCTCAGCATTCTCCTCTACAATATTATCTTTTTCTTGAGTGAATACTGACGAAAAGTATTCATTTAGTATCTCGCTTATCTCCTCAGCCTCCACACACAACTTCCCACCACTGTCCTTGACTGGCCCTACTCTTTCCCTAGTCATTCTTTTATTCCTGACATACCTATAGAAAGCTTTTGGGTTTTCCTTGATCCTACCTGCCGAGAAGGCTCCAAACTCTTTCAGGAGTGCTATGATTCCGTCCATGCTGCTTTGTGGGTCCGAGATATAGAGGAGCAGAACATCCACATAGAGTGAGACTCTGTGCTCTCTACCTCCCCTTCGGATCCCCCTCCAATTTTTTGCTGTTCTGAGCGTGATTGCTAGTGGTTCGATTGCTAGGGCGAACAGCAGCGGGGACAGTGGGCATCCTTGTCTGGTGCCCCTGTGCAGCTGGAAGTATTGGGAGTTGGTATTGTTGGTCCGTACACTCGCCATGGGAGCGTTGTATAGGAGCTTTACCCAAGCGGTGAACCCTGTTCCAAGCCCGAACCGCTCCAGTACCTCTATGAGGTACTTCCATTCGACTCTGTCGAAGGCCTTTTCTGCGTCCAGGGAGACGATTACCTCTTGTGTTCTCTCCCCGGAGGGGGTCATTATCACGTTCAGCAGGCGCCTGATGTTCGCGGTAAGCTGTCTACCTTTGACGAAGCCCGTCTGGTCCTCTGTGACCACCTCAGGTACACAGTCTTCTAGCCTTTTGGCTAGGATTTTGGCCAGTATTTTGGCGTCTGCGTTCAGCAGAGATATGGGTCTGTATGACCCACATTCCGTTGGGTCTTTGTCTTTCTTAGGTATCAGCGAGATTGAGGCCTGTGCTAACGTGGGTGGCAGTGTGTCCCTAGCTAGCGAGTCTGTGAACATCTCCCGCAGGTGCGGGGCCAGCGCTGTCGCGAATTTTTTGTAGAAGTCCGCCGGGAATCCGTCCGGTCCCGGCGCCTTCCCCGTCTGCATGGAGCTAATGCTCTCCATGACCTCTCCCAGTGCTAGTGGTGCTTCCAGATCCCGTTTTCTGCCCTCTCCCACGACTGGTATGTCCAGTCCATCAAGAAACCGGTTCATCCCAGCCTTCCCCGTTGGGGGCTCCGAGGTGTACAGCTCTTGGTAGAAGGCCTTGAAGGTTTCGTTAATCCTCTCTGGTTCTGTTTCCCACGTGCCTCTGGTACCTCTGATTTGCGCAATTTCCCTGCTGGCTGCCTGCTTTCTCAGCTGGTGTGCCAACAGACGGCTGGCTTTGTCTCCGTGTTCGTACAGGGCCCCGCGTGCCTGGCGGAGTTGGTGTACTGCTTTCCTGGTGGAGAGCAGGTCAAAGTTCCTTTGTAATTCTTTTCTCTCCGCCAGGAGCTCTACGGTCAGGGCCTCGGAGTATTTACGGTCTACCTCCAGTATGGAGTCGACCAGCTTCTGCCTAGCCACCCTTTCCTCCCTATCTCTTTGCGCTTTGTAGGCAATGATTTCCCCTCTTAGTACGGCCTTAAGCGCTTCCCAGAACGTGAAGGATGAGACCTCCCCGTTTTGGTTGTTCTCCGTGTATTCCGCTATGGCCCGCGCTATCCTTTCGCTGAAGGCCTTGTCAGCTAGTAAGGCACCGTCTAACCTCCATGTGGGGCGCTGGGCCCTTCCCGTCTCCAGCCGCACGTCCATGTAGTGTGGGGCGTGGTCTGATATCACAATTGCGGAGTATTCCACCTTGTCTATCCCTGGAAGCACCGTTTTCCCCACCACAAAGAAGTCAATTCTGGTGTACACATTGTGTACTGGGGAGAAGAAAGAGAATTCTTTCT
>NC_052162.1:105336838-105361880 GCF_902713615.1 Scyliorhinus canicula | reverse complement strand
TATTGAACGTAAAGTCAAGAGGCATTGTGAAAAACGTGTATCTACGAGAATAAATATAAGGTTGTTACCAATATGTTGAACACACACTTCTGTCGCAAGCAGACAAAAAACAAACCTGGATAAGTGCAACGATGATTCAATGTATCATTGCTCTTAAGCAGCATAAGGGGGTATAGCTCAGTGGTAGAGCATTTGACTGCAGATCAAGAGGTCTCTGGTTCAAATCCAGATGCCCCCTATGCTGTTTGATGCCATGCCACCTTCTCTCCAGCAGTTTAGCAAATGCTTACAATAACCTGCATGCAGATATCGTCTGGGGAACACTGTGATACATCATCTGCTGCTTAAACGGAAAGCCCATGGTAATTTTCTTTATTTATGTTAAATCCGCATCAGCTGCTGCTAGTCTACGTCAGTGAAAACAGCTCCTTCCTATTTGATCTGTTGTCCCATCCCAAACCACAGATTCATAATTTTCAGCAGATCCATTAAGTCTATATTTCACCATGTTAACAATTCAATTTTTAATGGATATTGCTCCATGAAATTCGTGAGTTATACCTTTGAGCAGTATTTAGACCATCCCCGATTGTGTACGTCACACTGTAAAATCTGTCATTCTGTCATAATGCTCGGAAGGAGTTCTAGCTTAGAAACGGAAACTGTGACTGCATCAATTACTTTCGATTCCATTGAATTCAAGCTGTTATATCACTGTGATAAGAAGCTGCGTGGTCGGCTATCTCAGTCCGAAGAGCATGAGTGTTTCAATATCAGGGTTGTGGCCACGTCGGGCGCAATTACTTTGAAACTTCACTGTATTCCTGGGTGAAGGGGATTTCTCCGGTCGTGCCAATGCTCAGAACGAGTCTTTCTCCATCATGCTTTGTTAATATCATAGTTTATGTGTGAAAACTGATTCCATTTGTTGATGAGGACTGATGTACATAGAATGACGACACTTTAAAAGTGCCAAGTTCCACTCAAGGACTTGAACCAAAATGAGTGTTCAGAATCACAGAGTTAGATGAACCACTTCATCGTCGACTGATAGCTGAGGGTTCTCGTCCAATGGGATCCAGACAATAACAATCCAATGGTAAAATCTACGTGAGATAAATCCAGAACTCTCTCTGAACGTTTGCCAGGACCAAATGAATATATTCCGGTGTGAATTGTGTTTGTTTGCTCACCGAAGTGTGTATTCTGATTATTGGAGGGGAAGGATTTGAGATTTTTCAGTGTGCTGCACAAATGATCTGGATGAACAGAGAAGCAAAATATTCCCAGAGCACAGCGAGCTGATTCATACAGAATGACTCTTCCACATTCTATCCCTTTATTTGTTCCATTGATGCCTTATTCTGTTTTTCACCATCACCCATTTGTTACTTAATCTCCTCTGCCATCCATTCTTTTCCAGTTTCCCATTTGACCTTTAATCCCGATCTGCTGAATATTTTCAGTATGTATTGAATGTAAAGTCAAGAGGCATTGTGAAAAACGTGTATCTACGAGAATAAATATAAGGTTGTTACCAATATATTGAACACACACTTCTGTCGCAAGCAGACAAAAAACAAACCTGGATAAGTGCAATGATGATTCAATGTATCATTTGCTCTTAAGCAGCATAAGGGGGTATAGCTCAGTGGTAGAGCATTTGACTGCAGATCAAGAGGTCTCTGGTTCAAATCCAGATGCCCCCTATGCTGTTTGATGCCATGCCACCTTCTCTGCACCAGTTTAGCAAATACTTACGATAACCTGCATGCAGATATCGTCTGGGGAACACCGTGATACATCATCTGCTGCTTAAACGGAAAGCCCATGGTAATTTTATTTTTTTAATGTTAAATCCGCATAAGCTGCTGCTCGTCTACGTCAGTGAAAACAGCTCCTTCCTATTTGATCTGTTGTCCCATCCCAAACCACAGATTCATAATTTTCAGCTGATCCATTAAGTCTATATTTCACCATGTTAACAATTCAATTTTTAATAGATATTGCTCCATGAAATTCGTGAGTTATACCTTTGAGCAGTATTTAGAACATCACCGATTGTGTACGTCGCACTGTAAAATCTGTCATTCTGTCATAATGCTCGGAAGGAGTTCTAGCTTAGAAACGGAAACTGTGACTGCATCAATTACTTTCGATTCCATTGAATTCAAGCTGTTATATCACTGTGATAAGAAGCTGCGTGGTCGGCTATCTCAGTCGGAAGAGCATGAGTGTTTCAATATCAGGGTTGTGGCCACGTCGGGCGCAATTACTTTGAAACTTCACTGTTTTCCTGGTTGAAGGGGATTTCTCCGGTAGTGCCAATGCTCAGAACGAGTCTTTCTCCATCATACTTTGTTAATATCATAGTTTATGTGTGAAAACTGATTCCATTTGTTGATGAAGACTGATGTACATAGAATGACGACACTTTAAAAGTGCCAAGTTCCACTCAAGGACTTGAACCAAAATGAGTGTTCAGAATCACAGAGTTAGATGAACCACTTCATCGTCGACTGATAGCTGAGGGTTCTCGTCCAATGGGATCCAGACAATAACAATCCAATGGTAAAATCTACGTGAGAGAAATCCAGAACTCTCTCTGAACGTTTGCCAGGACCAAATGAATATATACCGGTGTGAATTGTGTTTGTTTGCTCACCGAAGTGTGTATTCTGTTTGTTGGAGGGGAAGGATTTGAGATTTTTCAGTGTGCTGCAAAAGTGATCTGGATGAACAAACAGAGAAGCAAAATATTCCCAGAGCACAGCGAGCTGATTCATACAGAATGACTCTTCCACATTCTATCCCTTTATTTGTTCCATTGATGCCTTATTCTGCTTTTCAACATCACCCATTTGTTACTTAATCTCTTCTGCCATCCATTCTTTAACAGTTTCCCTTTTGACCTTTCATCCCGATCTGCTGAATATTTTCAGTATGTATTGAATGTAAAGTCAAGAGGCATTGTGAAAAACGTGTATCTACGAGAATAAATATAAGGTTGTTACCAATATGTTGAACACACACTTCTGTCGCAAGCAGACAAAAAACAAACCTGGATAAGTGCAACGATGATTCAATGTATCATTGCTCTTAAGCAGCATAAGGGGGTATAGCTCAGTGGTAGAGCATTTGACTGCAGATCAAGAGGTCTCTGGTTCAAATCCAGATGCCCCCTATGCTGTTTGATGCCATGCCACCTTCTCTGCACCAGTTTAGCAAATACTTACGATAACCTGCATGCAGATATCGTCTGGGGAACACCGTGATACATCATCTGCTGCTTAAACGGAAAGCCCATGGTAATTTTATTTTTTTATGTTAAATCCGCATAAGCTGCTGCTCGTCTACGTCAGTGAAAACAGCTCCTTCCTATTTGATCTGTTGTCCCATCCCAAACCACAGATTCATAATTTTCAGCTGATCCATTAAATCTATATTTCACCATGTTAACAATTCAATTTTTAATAGATATTGCTCCATGAAATTCGTGAGTTATACCTTTGAGCAGTATTTAGACCATCACCGATTGTGTACGTCGCACTGTAAAATCTGTCATTCTGTCATAATGCTCGGAAGGAGTTCTAGCTTAGAAACGGAAACTGTGACTGCATCAATTACTTTCGATTCCATTGAATTCAAGCTGTTATATCACTGTGATAAGAAGCTGCGTGGTCGGCTATCTCAGTCCGAAGAGCATGAGTGTTTCAATATCAGGGTTGTGGCCACGTCGGGCGCAATTACTTTGAAACTTCACTGTTTTCCTGGTTGAAGGGGATTTCTCCGGTAGTGCCAATGCTCAGAACGAGTCTTTCTCCATCATGCTTTGTTAATATCATAGTTTATGTGTGAAAACTGATTCCATTTGTTGATGAGGACTGATGTACATAGAATGACGACACTTGAAAAGTGCCAAGTTCCACTCAAGGACTTGAACCAAAATGAGTGTTCAGAATCACAGAGTTAGATGAACCACTTCATCGTCGACTGATAGCTGAGGGTTCTCGTCCAATGGGATCCAGACAATAACAATCCAATGGTAAAATCTACGTGAGAGAAATCCAGAACTCTCTCTGAACGTTTGCCAGGACCAAATGAATATATACCGGTGTGAATTGTGTTTGTTTGCTCACCGAAGTGTGTATTCTGTTTGTTGGAGGGGAAGGATTTGAGATTTTTCAGTGTGCTGCAAAAGTGATCTGGATGAACAAACAGAGAAGCAAAATATTCCCAGAGCACAGCGAGCTGATTCATACAGAATGACTCTTCCACATTCTATCCCTTTATTTGTTCCATTGATGCCTTATTCTGCTTTTCAACATCACCCATTTGTTACTTAATCTCTTCTGCCATCCATTCTTTAACAGTTTCCCTTTTGACCTTTCATCCCGATCTGCTGAATATTTTCAGTATGTATTGAATGTAAAGTCAAGAGGCATTGTGAAAAACGTGTATCTACGAGAATAAATATAAGGTTGTTACCAATATGTTGAACACACACTTCTGTCGCAAGCAGACAAAAAACAAACCTGGATAAGTGCAACGATGATTCAATGTATCATTGCTCTTAAGCAGCATAAGGGGGTATAGCTCAGTGGTAGAGCATTTGACTGCAGATCAAGAGGTCTCTGGTTCAAATCCAGATGCCCCCTATGCTGTTTGATGCCATGCCACCTTCTCTGCACCAGTTTAGCAAATACTTACGATAACCTGCATGCAGATATCGTCTGGGGAACACCGTGATACATCATCTGCTGCTTAAACGGAAAGCCCATGGTAATTTTATTTTTTTATGTTAAATCCGCATAAGCTGCTGCTCGTCTACGTCAGTGAAAACAGCTCCTTCCTATTTGATCTGTTGTCCCATCCCAAACCACAGATTCATAATTTTCAGCTGATCCATTAAGTCTATATTTCACCATGTTAACAATTCAATTTTTAATAGATATTGCTCCATGAAATTCGTGAGTTATACCTTTGAGCAGTATTTAGACCATCACCGATTGTGTACGTCGCACTGTAAAATCTGTCATTCTGTCATAATGCTCGGAAGGAGTTCTAGCTTAGAAACGGAAACTGTGACTGCATCAATTACTTTCGATTCCATTGAATTCAAGCTGTTATATCACTGTGATAAGAAGCTGCGTGGTCGGCTATCTCAGTCCGAAGAGCATGAGTGTTTCAATATCAGGGTTGTGGCCACGTCGGGCGCAATTACTTTGAAACTTCACTGTTTTCCTGGTTGAAGGGGATTTCTCCGGTCGTGCCAATGCTCAGAACGAGTCTTTCTCCATCATACTTTGTTAATATCATAGTTTATGTGTGAAAACTGATTCCATTTGTTGATGAAGACTGATGTACATAGAATGACGACACTTTAAAAGTGCCAAGTTCCACTCAAGGACTTGAACCAAAATGAGTGTTCAGAATCACAGAGTTAGATGAACCACTTCATCGTCGACTGATAGCTGAGGGTTCTCGTCCAATGGGATCCAGACAATAACAATCCAATGGTAAAATCTACGTGAGAGAAATCCAGAACTCTCTCTGAACGTTTGCCAGGACCAAATGAATATATACCGGTGTGAATTGTGTTTGTTTGCTCACCGAAGTGTGTATTCTGTTTGTTGGAGGGGAAGGATTTGAGATTTTTCAGTGTGCTGCATAAGTGATCTGGATGAACAAACAGAGAAGCAAAATATTCCCAGAGCACAGCGAGCTGATTCATACAGAATGACTCTTCCACATTCTATCCCTTTATTTGTTCCATTGATGCCTTATTCTGTTTTTCACCATCACCCATTTGTTACTTAATCTCTTCTGCCATCCATTCTTTTCCAGTTTCCCTTTTGACCTTTCATCCCGATCTGCTGAATATTTTCAGTATGTATTGAATGTAAAGTCAAGAGGCATTGTGAAAAACGTGTATCTACGAGAATAAATATAAGGTTGTTACCAATATGTTGAACACACACTTCTGTCGCAAGCAGACAAAAAACAAACCTGGATAAGTGCAACGATGATTCAATGTATCATTGCTCTTAAGCAGCATAAGGGGGTATAGCTCAGTGGTAGAGCATTTGACTGCAGATCAAGAGGTCTCTGGTTCAAATCCAGATGCCCCCTATGCTGTTTGATGCCATGCCACCTTCTCTGCACCAGTTTAGCAAATACTTACGATAACCTGCATGCAGATATCGTCTGGGGAACACCGTGATACATCATCTGCTGCTTAAACGGAAAGCCCATGGTAATTTTATTTTTTATGTTAAATCCGCATAAGCTGCTGCTCGTCTACGTCAGTGAAAACAGCTCCTTCCTATTTGATCTGTTGTCCCATCCCAAACCACAGATTCATAATTTTCAGCTGATCCATTAAGTCTATATTTCACCATGTTAACAATTCAATTTTTAATGGATATTGCTCCATGAAATTCGTGAGTTATACCTTTGAGCAGTATTTAGAACATCACCGATTGTGTACGTCGCACTGTAAAATCTGTCATTCTGTCATAATGCTCGGAAGGAGTTCTAGCTTAGAAACGGAAACTGTGACTGCATCAATTACTTTCGATTCCATTGAATTCAAGCTGTTATATCACTGTGATAAGAAGCTGCGTGGTCGGCTATCTCAGTCCGAAGAGCATGAGTGTTTCAATATCAGGGTTGTGGCCACGTCGGGCGCAATTACTTTGAAACTTCACTGTTTTCCTGGTTGAAGGGGATTTCTCCGGTCGTGCCAATGCTCAGAACGAGTCTTTCTCCATCATACTTTGTTAATATCATAGTTTATGTGTGAAAACTGATTCCATTTGTTGATGAGGACTGATGTACATAGAATGACGACACTTTAAAAGTGCCAAGTTCCACTCAAGGACTTGAACCAAAATGAGTGTTCAGAATCACAGAGTTAGATGAACCACTTCATCGTCGACTGATAGCTGAGGGTTCTCGTCCAATGGGATCCAGACAATAACAATCCAATGGTAAAATCTACGTGAGAGAAATCCAGAACTCTCTCTGAACGTTTGCCAGGACCAAATGAATATATACCGGTGTGAATTGTGTTTGTTTGCTCACCGAAGTGTGTATTCTGTTTGTTGGAGGGGAAGGATTTGAGATTTTTCAGTGTGCTGCATAAGTGATCTGGATGAACAGAGAAGCAAAATATTCCCAGAGCACAGCGAGCTGATTCATACAGAATGACTCTTCCACATTCTATCCCTTTATTTGTTCCATTGATGCCTTATTCTGTTTTTCACCATCACCCATTTGTTACTTAATCTCTTCTGCCATCCATTCTTTTCCAGTTTCCCTTTTGACCTTTCATCCCGATCTGCTGAATATTTTCAGTATGTATTGAATGTAAAGTCAAGAGGCATTGTGAAAAACGTGTATCTACGAGAATAAATATAAGGTTGTTACCAATATATTGAACACACACTTCGGTGGCAAGCACACATCGAACAAACCTGAATAAGTACAATGATGATTCAACGTATCATTGGCTTGAAGCAGCATAAGGGGGTATAGCTCAGTGGTAGAGCATTTGACTGCAGATCAAGAGGTCTCTGGTTCAAATCCAGATGCTCCCTATGCTGTTTGATGCCATGCCACCTTAAATGCGATAGCTTAAAAAATGCTTATTACAACCTCGGGTGCAGATATTGTCTGGGAAACACTGTGATACATCATCTGCTCCTTGAACGGAAAGCCAATTGTAATTTTCTTTTTTTGTGTTAAATCTGCATTTGCTGCTGCTCGTCTGCATCAGTGAAAACAGCTCCTTCCTATTTTATCTGTTGTCCCGTCCCAAACCACATATTCATAATTTTCAGCAGGTCCATTAAGTCTATATTTCACCATGTTAACAATTCAATTTTTAATGGATATTGCGCCATGAAATTCGTGAGTTATACCTTTGAGCAGTATTTAGACCATCCCCGATTGTGTACGTCACACTGTAAAATCTGTCATTCTGTCATAATGCTCGGAAGGAGTTCTAGCTTAGAAACGGAAACTGTGACTGCATCAATTACTTTCGATTCCATTGAATTCAAGCTGTTATATCACTGTGATAAGAAGCTGCGTGGTCGGCTATCTCAGTCCGAAGAGCATGAGTGTTTCAATATCAGGGTTGTGGCCACGTCGGGCGCAATTACTTTGAAACTTCACTGTTTTCCTGGTTGAAGGGGATTTCTCCGGTCGTGCCAATGCTCAGAACGAGTCTTTCTCCATCATACTTTGTTAATATCATAGTTTATGTGTGAAAACTGATTCCATTTGTTGATGAAGACTGATGTACATAGAATGACGACACTTTAAAAGTGCCAAGTTCCACTCAAGGACTTGAACCAAAATGAGTGTTCAGAATCACAGAGTTAGATGAACCACTTCATCGTCGACTGATAGCTGAGGGTTCTCGTCCAATGGGATCCAGACAATAACAATCCAATGGTAAAATCTACGTGAGAGAAATCCAGAACTCTCTCTGAACGTTTGCCAGGACCAAATGAATATATTCCGGTGTGAATTGTGTTTGTTTGCTCACCGAAGTGTGTATTCTGTTTGTTGGAGGGGAAGGATTTGAGATTTTTCAGTGTGCTGCATAAGTGATCTGGATGAACAAACAGAGAAGCAAAATATTCCCAGAGCACAGCGAGCTGATTCATACAGAATGACTCTTCCACATTCTATCCCTTTATTTGTTCCATTGATGCCTTATTCTGCTTTTCAACATCACCCATTTGTTACTTAATCTCTTCTGCCATCCATTCTTTTCCAGTTTCCCTTTTGACCTTTCATCCCGATCTGCTGAATATTTTCAGTATGTATTGAATGTAAAGTCAAGAGGCATTGTGAAAAACGTGTATCTACGAGAATAAATATAAGGTTGTTACCAATATGTTGAACACACACTTCTGTCGCAAGCAGAAAAAACAAACCTGGATAAGTGCAACTGATGATTCAATGTATCATTGCTCTTAAGCAGCATAAGGGGGTATAGCTCAGTGGTAGAGCATTTGACTGCAGATCAAGAGGTCTCTGGTTCAAATCCAGATGCCCCCTATGCTGTTTGATGCCATGCCACCTTCTCTGCACCAGTTTAGCAAATACTTACAATAACCTGCATGCAGATATCGTCTGGGGAACACCGTGATACATCATCTGCTGCTTAAACAGAAAGCCCATGGTAATTTTCTTTATTTATGTTAAATCCGCATAAGCTGCTGCTAGTCTACGTCAGTGAAAACAGCTCCTTCCTATTTGATCTGTTGTCCCATCCCAAACCACAGATTCATAATTTTCAGCAGATCCATTAAGTCTATATTTCACCATGTTAACAATTCAATTTTTAATGGATATTGCTCCATGAAATTCGTGAGTTATACCATTGAGCAGTATTAAGACCATCCCCGATTGTGTACGTCACACTGTAAAATCTGTCATTCTGTCATAATGCTCGGAAGGAGTTCTAGCTTAGAAACGGAAACTGTGACTGCATCAATTACTTTCGATTCCATTGAATTCAAGCTGTTATATCACTGTGATAAGAAGCTGCGTGGTCGGCTATCTCAGTCCGAAGAGCATGAGTGTTTCAATATCAGGGTTGTGGCCACGTCGGGCGCAATTACTTTGAAACTTCACTGTTTTCCTGGGTGAAGGGGATTTCTCCGGTCGTGCCAATGCTCAGAACGAGTCTTTCTCCATCATGCTTTGTTAATATCATAGTTTATGTGTGAAAACTGATTCCATTTGTTGATGAGGACTGATGTACATAGAATGACGACACTTGAAAAGTGCCAAGTTCCACTCAAGGACTTGAACCAAAATGAGTGTTCAGAATCACAGAGTTAGATGAACCACTTCATCGTCGACTGATAGCTGAGGGTTCTCGTCCAAGGGGATCCAGACAATAACAATCCAATGGTAAAATCTACGTGAGAGAAATCCAGAACTCTCTCTGAACGTTTGCCAGGACCAAATGAATATATTCCGGTGTGAATTGTGTTTGTTTGCTCACCGAAGTGTGTATTCTGTTTATTGGAGGGGAAGGATTTGAGATTTTTCAGTGTGCTGCATAAGTGATCTGGATGAACAAACAGAGAAGCAAAATATTCCCAGAGCACAGCGAGCTGATTCATACAGAATGACTCTTCCACATTCTATCCCTTTATTTGTTCCATTGATGCCTTATTCTATTTTTCACCATCACCCATTTGTTACTTAATCTCTTCTGCCATCCATTCTTTTCCAGTTACCCTTTTGACCTTTCATCCCGATCTGCTGAATATTTTCAGTATGTATTGAATGTAAAGTCAAGAGGCATTGTGAAAAACGTGTATCTACGAGAATAAATATAAGGTTGTTACCAATATGTTGAACACACACTTCTGTCGCAAGCAGACAAAAAACAAACCTGGATAAGTGCAATGATGATTCAACATATCATTGCTCTTAAGCAGCATAAGGGGGTATAGCTCAGTGGTAGAGCATTTGACTGCAGATCAAGAGGTCTCTGGTTCAAATCCAGATGCCCCCTATGCTGTTTGATGCCATGCCACCTTCTCTGCACCAGTTTAGCAAATACTTACGATAATCTGCATGCAGATATCGTCTGGGGAACAGTGTGATACATCATCTGCTGCCTAAACGAAAGCCCATGGTAATTTTCTTTATATACGTTAAATCCGCATTTGCTGCTGCTAGTCTACGTCAGTGAAAACAGCTCCTTCCTATTTGATCTGTTGTCCCATCCCAAACCACAGATTCATAATTTTCAGCTGATCCATTAAGTCTATATTTCACCATGTTAACAATTCAATTTTTAATGGATATTGCTCCATGAAATTCGTGAGTTATACCTTTGAGCAGTATTTAGACCATCACCGATTGTGTACGTCACACTGTAAAATCTGTCATTCTGTCATAATGCTCGGAAGGAGTTCTAGCTTAGAAACGGAAACTGTGACTGCATCAATTACTTTCGATTCCATTGAATTCAAGCTGTTATATCACTGTGATAAGAAGCTGCGTGGTCGGCTATCTCAGTCCGAAGAGCATGAGTGGTTCAATATCAGGGTTGTGGCCACGTCGGGCGCAATCAGTGGCGTGCAGAGGTCTGGTGATGCCCGGGGCAAATCTTGATTGTATGCCCCAAAGCCCCACGTAAATATTTCATTAAATATCACCAAAAAACCTATAGAAAACGTAGTTGCACACGTTCTAGAGCTATTCACTAACCTCTTTATCTTTAGAACATAGAACGATACAGCGCAGTACAGGCCCTTCGGCCCTCGATGTTGCACCGACATGGAAAAAAACTAAAGGCCATCTAACCTACACTATGCCCTCATCCAATAAACTTTTAAATGCCCTCAATGTTGGCAAGTTCACTACTGTTGCAGGTAGGGCATTCCACGGCCTCACCACTCTTTGCGTAAAAAACCCACCTCTGACCTCTGTCCTATATCTATTACCCCTCAATTTAAGGCTATGTCCCCTCGTGCTAGCCACCTCCATCCGCGGGAGAAGGCTCTCGCTGTCCACCCTATCTAACCCTCTGATCATTTTGTATGCCTCTATTAAGTCACCTCTTAACCTTCTTCTCTCTAACGAAAACAACCTCAAGTCCATCAGCCTTTCCTCATAAGATTTTCCCTCCATACCAGGCAACATCCTGGTAAATCTCCTCTGCACCCGTTCCAAAGCTTCCACGTCCTTCCTATAATGAGGCGACCAGAACTGTGCGCAATACTCCAAACGCGGCCGTACTAGAGTTTTGTACAACTGCAACATGACCTCATGGCTCCGGAACTCAAACTCTCTACCAATAAAGGCCAACACACCATAGGCCTTCTTCACAACCCTATCAACCTGGGTGGCAACTTTCAGGGATCTATGTTCATGGACAAGAGCCCTCTGCTCATCCACACTACCAAGAATTTTACCATTAGCCAAATATTCCGCATTCCTGTTATTCTTTCCAAAGTGAATCACCTCACACTTCTCCACATTAAACTCCATTTGCCACCTCTCAGCCCAGCTCTGCTGCTTATCTATGTCCCTCTGTAACCTGCAACATCCTTCCGCACTGTCTACAACTCCACCGACTTTAGTGTCGTCTGCAAATTTACTCACCCATCCTTCTGCGCCCTCCTCTAGGTCATTTATAAAAATGACAAACAGCAACGGCCCCAGAACAGATCCTTGTGGTACGCCACTCGTAACTGAACTCCATTCTGAACATTTCCCACCAATTACCACTCTCTGTCTTCTTTCAACTAGCCAATTTCTGATCCACATCTCTAAATCACCCTCAATCCCCAGCCTCTGTATTTTCTGCAATAGGCGACCGTGGGGAACCTTATCAAACGCTTTACTGAAATCCAATGCACCACATCAACTGCTCTACCCTCGTCTACCTGTTCAGTCACCTTCTCAAAGAACTCGATAAGGTTTGTGAGGCATGACCTACCCTTCAAAAAACCATGCTGACCATCCCTAATCATATTATTCCTATCTAGATGATTATAAATTGTATCTTTTATAATCCTCTCCAAGACTTTACCCACCACAGACGTTAGGCTCACTGGCCTATAGTTACCGGGGTTATCTCTACTCCCCTTCTTGAACAAAGGGACCACATTTGCTATCCTCCAGTCTTCTGGCACTATTCCTGTAGCCAATGATGACCTAAAAATCAAAGCCAAAGGCTCAGCAATCTCTTCCCTGGCTTCCCAGAGAATTCTAGGATAAATCCCATCAGGCCCCGGGGACTTATCTATTTTCACCTTGTCCAGAATTGCCAACACTTCTTCCCTACGCACCTCAATGCCATCTATTCTAATAGCCTGGGTCTCAGCATTCTCCTCCACAATATTATCTTTTTCCTGAGTGAATACTGACGAAAAGTATTCATTTAGTATCTCACTTATCTCCTCAGCCTCCACACACAACTTCCCACCACTGTCCTTGACTGGCCCTACTCTTACCCTCGTCATTCTTTTATTCCTGACATACCTATAGAAAGCTTTTGGGTTTTCCTTGATCCTACCTGCCAAAGACTTCTCATGTCCCCTCCTTGCTCGTCTTAGCTCTCTCTTTAGATCCTTCCTCGCTTCCTTGTAACTATCAAGCGCCCCAACTGAAACTTCACGCCTCATCTTCACATAGGCCTCCTTCTTCCTCTTAACAAGAGATTCCACTTCTTTGGTAAACTACGGTTCCCTCGCTCGACCCCTTCCTCCCTGCCTGACTGGTACGTACTTATCAAGAACATGCAATAGCTGTTCCTTGAACAAGCTCCACATATCCAGTGTGCCCAACCCTTGCAGCCTACTTCTCCAACCTACACATCCTAAGTCATGTCTAATGGCATCATAATTGCCCTTCCCCCAGCTATAACTCTTGCCCTGCGGGGTATACTTATCCCTTTCCATCACTAACGTAAAGGTCACCGAATTGTGGTCACTGTTTCCAAAGTGCTCACCTACCTCCAGATCTAACACCTGGCCTGGTTCATTACCCAAAACCAAATCCAATGTGGCCTCGCCTCTTGTTGGCCTGTCAACATATTGTGTCAGGAAACCCTCCTGCACACATTGTACAAAGAACGACCCATCTAATGTACTCGAACTATATAATTTCCAGTCAATATTTGGAAAGTTAAAGTCTCCCATAACAACTACCCTGTTACTTTCGCTCTTTTCCAGAATCATCTTCGCCATCCTTTCCTCTACATCCCTAGAACTATTAGGTGGCCTATAGAAAACTCCCAACAGGGTGACCTCTCCTTTCCTGTTTCTAACCTCAGCCCATATTACCTCGGAAGAAGAGTCCCCATCTAGCATCCTTTCCGCCACTGTAATACTGTCCTTGACAAGCAGCGCCACACCTCCCCCTCTTTTGCCCCCTTCTCTGACCTTACTAAAACACCTAAACCCCGGAACCTGCAACAACCATTCCTGTCACTGCTCTATCCATGTCTCTGAAATGGCCACAACATCAAAGTCCCAGGTACCAACCCATGCTGCCAGTTCCCCTACCTTATTTCGTATACTCCTGGCATTGAAGTAGACACACTTCAAACCACCTACCTGAACACTGGCACCCTCCTGCGAAGTCAAATCTGTGCTCCTGACCTCTATACTCTCAATCTCCCGTACCCCAAAACTACAATCCAGGTTCCCATGCCCCTGCTGAATTAGTTTAAACCCCCCCAAAGAGCACTAACAAATCTCCCCCCCAGGATATTGGTGCCCCTCAGGTTCAGATGTAGACCATCCTGTCTATAGAGGTCCCACCTTCCCCAGAAAGAGCCCCAGTTATCCAGAAATCTGAATCCCTCCCGCCTGCATCATCCCTGTAGCCACGTGTTTAATTGCTCTCTCTCCCTATTCCTCATCTCACTATCACGTGGCACGGGCAACAACCCAGAGATAATAACTCTGTTTGTTCTCGCTCTGAGCTTCCATCCTAGCTCCCTAAAGGCCTGCCTGACATCCTTGTCCCCTTTCCTACCTATGTCGTTAGTGCCAATGTGGACTACGACTTCGGGCTGCTCCCCCTCCCCCTTAAGGACCCGGAAAACACGATCCGAGACATCACGTACCCTTGCACCTGGGAGGCAACATACCAAACGTGAGTCTCTCTCGCTCCCACAAAATCTCCTATCTGTGCCCCTGACTATTGAGTCCCCAATTACTAATGTTCTACTCCTTTCCCCCCTTCCCTTCTGAGCAACAGGGACAGACTCCGTGCCAGAGGTCCGTACCCCATGGCTTAGGGTCCCTGCACAGACTGCTTCTTCCCAGTCCCTCTTACAGTTACCCATCTATCTCCAGTCTTTGGTGTAACTACTTCCCTGAAGCTCCTATCTATGACCCCCTCTGCCTCCCGAATGATCCGAAGTTCATCCAGTTCAAGCTCCAGGTCCCTAACACGGTTTTTGAGGAGCTGGAGTTGGGTGCACTTCCCACAGATGAAATCAGCAGGGACACTGACGGCGTCCCTCACCTCAAACATTCTGCAGGAGAAGCATTGTACTGCCTTCCCTGACATCACCTCTAGATTTAAAAAAAACAAGAAGAAAAAGAAACGAAGAGCTTACCTGATATTCCCTCAAACCCTGCTCCCGGTGAAAGGTAAGCAAATTTAAAGGCACTCACTCACCTTCACGACAGGACCCAAGCTGCCTCTAGGTCAGGGGTGGGCAAACTTTTCCGTGCAAGGGCCACATTCAGAAATTCACAATTCACAAAGGGCCGCATAGTATATTAAGTAAAATAATTACTTCACCCGGTTATGATTCTGGGCGCCTCATACAGAACATAGAACAGTACAGCACAGTACAGGCCCTTCGGCCCTCGACGTTGTGCCGAGCAATGATCATCCTACTCAAGTCAACGTATCCACCCTATACCAGTAAGTAACCCAACATTAACCTTAAAAAAAAATTACAAAAAAAAAAAATTTTAAACCATTTTTTTTTTTTTAATGTCTTGGAGGGCCGCAGAAATACCTTTGGCGGGCCGCATGCGGCCCGCGGGCCGTAGTTTGCCCACCCCTGCTCTAGGTCATCTCTAAGGTATAGGACGGCTGCCTGAGGTTAAATTGCGCTGTAAGAGTTAGTCAATTTCCCCTTAGCGCTGGGATTCTAGGGATATTGTTCTCTTCTTCAGTCATTTTGCTTTGCAGCAATGGGTGAGATGTTATGTCTCGAAAGTTGTGCCTCCCTCCTCTGCAACCCCCATGGAGAAGGATAAGAGCAGCAACGTCATGGAAATACTGTTATGACCCTTGTGGAAACAAACTACAAACAACCCAACTAAGACCAATATACAAAACTTCACTTTTATATTAGCAATCACACCAAAATCAACGTAAATTAAACATGAATTAACAGGAAAATTGCAATAATATGACCGATAAATTACACATAGCAGATACAAAGACATATCTCACACATTTCTCAGTCAGCCCATTCAGCACGTATCACATTCATTTCAGCCACAATGTCCTTCAAAACGTTGAACTTCTTCAAATCAAATTCCATCTTCATTTCTCTAAAGCTTTAGCACCAAGTCTCATCAAACAACGGCATTACTTCACCCAATTTCCACAAATATAATTTTCACAGTCGACACATTTCCAGATCCCTTCTTCTTCACAAAACCCTGGTCATGTGGGGCCTGTTTGTGCACTATGCCAGTGCATAAAGGGTCCCCAAATCCAGATATAAAGCTTTGTTCAAGATCCGAGCTCCAGCAGCTTGCAGTCAAGTAGAACATAGAACATAGACCAGTACAGCACAGAACAGGCCCTTCAGCCCTCGATGTTGTGCCGAGCAATGATCACCCTACTCAAACCCACGTATCCACCCTATACCCGTAACCCAACAGCCCCCCCCCCCCTTAACCTTACTTTTTTAGGACACTACGGGCAATTTAGCATGGCCAATCCACCTAACCCGCACATCTTTGGACTGTGGGAGGAAACCGGAGCACCCGGAGGAAACCCACGCACACACGGGGAGGACGTGCAGACTCCGCACAGACAGTGACCCAGCCGGGAACCGAACCTGGGACCCTGGAGCTGTGAAGCATTTATGCTAACCGCCATGTTACCGTGCTGCCCCTGTCTCTGAGAATCTCCCATTTATAGGACCCTGGGCTTTAAGTATAAAGGGTAAGAGGGCAAACGTTCAGAGGCCATGATGAATCTTCATAAAATACTGGTTCTGTCCCAAATGGGTGCCCCTGGCCCAAATGTCAAATTCTGGGCACGACAGTTTAGTAAATTGACAACTATAGAGAGGGTGCAGAGAAGAGTTTAAAAATGGATCAAAAGATAAAGATAAAGAATAAATAAAACTCACCCATGGTGGCATTGATTGCCGTTGATTCGGGAGATTTCGCGCCCTTTTTGTTCACCAGGCGCGCAGGCGCGCTCCGGTCGACCGCGGTGCGCAGGCGCGCTCCGGCCGACCGCAGTGCGCAGGTGCGCTCCGGCCGACTGCGGTGCGCAGGCGCGCTCCGGCCGACCGCGGTGCGCAGGCGCGCTCCGGCCGCCCGCGGTGCGCAGGCGCGCTCTGGCCGACCGCGGTGCGTGCTCCCTTCTCTTCACGCTGCTGCCCCCATCCAATCGATGCCCGGGGCCAGCGCACCGTTGGCCCCCCCCTCTGCACGCCACTGGGCGCAATTACTTTGAAACTTCACTGTTTTCATGGGTGAAGGGGGTTTCTCCGGTAGTGCCAATGCTCAGAACGAGTCTTTCTCCATCATGCTTTGATAATATCATAGTTTATGTGTGAAAACTGATTCCATTTGTAGATGACGAGTGATGTACACAGAATGATGACACTTTAAAAGTGCCAAGTTCCACTCAAGGACTTGAACCAAAATGAGTGCTCAGAATCACAATATTAGATGAACCACTTCATCGTAGACTGATAGCTGCAGGTTCTCATCCAAGGGGATCCAGACAATAACAATCCAATGGTAAAATCTAGGTGAGAGAAATCCAATACTCTCTCTGAACGCTTGCCAGGACGAAATGAATATATACCGGCGTGAATTGTGTTTGTTTGCTCACCGAAGTGTGTATTCTGTTTATTGGAGGGGAAGGATTTCAGATTTTTCAGTGTGCTGCATAAGTGATCTGGATGAACAGAGAAGCAAAATATTCCCAGAGCACAGCGAGCTGATACATACAGAATGACTGTTCCATATTCTATCCCTTTACTTGTTCCATTGATGCCTTATTCTGTTTTTCACCATCACCCATTTGTTACTTAATCTCATCTGCCATCCATTCATTTCCAGTTTCCCTTTTGATGTTATGTTAAATCCGCACTTGCTGCTAGTCTACGTCAGTGAAAACAGCTCCTTCCTATTTTATCTGTTGTCCCATCCCAAACCACAGATTCATAATTTTCAGCAGATCCATTAAGTCTATATTTCACCATATTTCACCAATTCAATTTTTAATGGATATTGTTCCATGAAATTTGTGAGTTATACCTTTGAGCAGTATTTAGACCATCCCCGATTGTGTACGTCACACTGTAAAATCTATCATTCTGTCATAATGCTCGGAAGGAGTTCTAGCTCAGAACGGAAACTGTGACTGCGTCAATTACTTTCAATTCCACTGAATTCAAGTCGTTATATCACTGTGATAAGAAGCTGCGTGGTCGGCTATCTCAGTCGGAAGAGCATGAGTGTTTCAATATCAGGGTTGTGGCCACGTCGGGCGCAATTACTTTGAAACTTCACTGTTTTCCTGGGTGAAGGGGATTTCTCCGGTCGTGCCAATGCTCAGAACGAGTCTTTCTCCATCATGCTTTGTTAATATCATAGTTTATGTGTGAAAACTGATTCCATTTGTAGATGAGGACTGGTGTACATAGAATGATGACACTTGAAAAGTGGCAAGTTCCACTCAAGGACTTGAACCAAAATGAGTGCTCAGAATCACAGAGTTAGATGAACCACTTCATCGTAGACTGATAGCTGAGGGTTCTCGTCCAATGGGATCCAGACAATAACAATCCAATGGTAAAAATACGTGAGAGAAATCCAGAACTCTCTCTGAACGTTTGCCAGGACCAAATGAATATATTCCGGTGTGAATTGTGTTTGTTTGCTCACCGAAGTGTTTATTCTGTTTTTTGGAGGGGAACGATTTGAGATTTTTAAGTGTGCTGCATAAGTGATCTGGATGAACAAACAGAGAAGCAAAATATTCCCAGAGCACAGCGAGCTGATTCATACAGAATGACTCTTCCACATTCTATCCCTTTATTTGTTCCATTGATGCCTTATTCTGTTTTTCACCATCACCAATTTGTTACTTAATCTCATCTGCCATCCATTCATTTCCAGTTTCCCTTTTGATCTTTCATCCCAATCTGCTGAATATTTTCAGTATGAATTGAATGTAAAGTCAAGAGGCATTGTGAAAAACGTGTATCTGCGAGAATAAGTATAAGGTCGTCACCAATATATTGAACACACAACTCTGTCGCAAGCAGACATAAAACAAACCTGGATAAGTGCAATGATGATGCAATGTATCGTTACTTTCAAGCAGCTCCGTGGTAGAGCATTTGACTGCAGATCAAGAGGTCTCTGGTTCAAATCCAGATCCCCCCTATGCTGTTTGATGCCATGTCAACTTCAATGCACCAGTTTAGCAAATACTTACGATAACCTGCATGCAGATATCGTCTGGGGAACACTGTGATACATCACCTGCTGCTTGAACGGAAAGCCAATTGTAATTTTCTTTATTTGTGTTAAATCCGCATTTGCTGCTGCTAGTCTACGTCAGTGAAAACAGCTGCTTCCTATTTAATCTGTTGTCCCATCCCAAACCACAGATTCATAATTTTCAGCAGATCCATTAAGTCTATATTTCACCATGTTAACAATTCAATTTTTAATGGATATTGCTCCATGAAATTCGTGAGTTTACCTTTGAGCAGTATTTAGACCATCCCCGATTGTATACGTCACACTGTAAAATCTATCATTCTGTCATAATGCTCAGGAGTTCTAGCTTGGAAACGGAAACTGTGACTGCGTCAATTACTTTCGATTCCCTTGAATTCAAGCCATTATATCACTGTGATCAGAAGCTGCGTGGTCGGCTATCTCAGTCGGAAGAGCATGAGTGTTTCAATATCAGGGTTGTGGCCACATCGGGCGCAATTACTTTGAAATTTCACAGTTTTCCTGGGTGATGAGGATTTCTCCGGTAGTGCCAATGCTCAGAACGAGTCTTTCTCCACCATGCTTTGTTAATATCATAGTTTATGTGTGAAAACTGATTCCATTTGTAGATGAGGACTGATGTACATAGAATGATGACACTTTAAAAGTGCCAAGTTCCACTCAAGGACTTGAACCAAAATGAGTGCTCAGTGGCAGCACGGTAGCATGGTGGTTAGCATAATTAGTGGTTAGCATAAATGCTTCACAGCTCCAGGGTCACAGGTTTGATTCCCGGCTGGGTCACTGTCTGTGTGGAGTCTGCACGTCCTCCACGTGTGTGCGTGGGTTTCCTCCGGCTGCTCCGGTTTCCTCCCACAGTCCAAAGATGTGTGGGTTAGGTGGATTGGCCATGCTAAATTGCCCGTAGTTTAATAGTAAGGTTAAGTGGGGGGTTGTTAGATTACGGGTATAGGGTGGATACGTGGGTTTGAGTAGGGTGATCATTGCTCGGCACAACATCGAGGGCCGAAGGGCCTGTACTGTGCTGTACTGTTCTATGTTCTATGATGGCAGCATGGAGTGCTCTTAAAGCTGCCTTTAGGTCAGAACATTGCCTCTGCAATGCCTCTACCTGCTTTTCTGATTCATCTCGTATCAGGACTGCACGTTGCACATCCTGATAGGCTTTTTCATATTGGGTCTGGGAACTGCTCAGATGGGCTAGACACGACTGATGTACCCTCTTGGCATCATCTACCTCTCTACCCTTCTCTGCCAGCTTCCCTCTTAGCTCGAGGTTTTCCTTTTCGATGTCCCTGACATCCACTTTACTCATTCTGTTTCGTTCCTCTAACTCTGCTCGGAGCGTCCGAACGACCTCCTCAGTGCCTCGCAGTTGTGCCAAACAGGACACGATTGCCATCGGCTTGCGTGCTTTACCAAGATTTTTCTTATGAATTTGAGAGAGGTTTTCCCACCAAGTACGTCCTATACTCCCGGGACCTGTCTCCTCATTGATACTAAACTCATTCCAAAGGGGCCATCCTTTCCCTTTTAGATACTTGCGGAGTTCCAGCTCCCACACGGGACACTGACCTACTCTGCTACTGCTGATCGCTGTGACGAAGAACTGCTCTGGGTTCATGAGGTGTTCCATTGCCTGCATGGCCATTTCCTCCTTCTGTCTTAATTTGGAACAGGGGAACAAGCAATGCCTGGGTCACGTAGCGATCGTTGTTTTGGCACTTACTTACAGATGGCTGCTGCTCAAGGGCCGGTGATGAAAGACAGGAGTCTGGAGGCTGGAGTTGGAGGCCGGAGTCGGGATGCAACAGGCAGAACCATGTGCGGGACCTTCTTTTTATAGGTCCCCATAGGTCCGTGCCCCTTGGGGCGGACTCTCTCACCTGCTGGGGATCGATTGGGTCTTTCGATATGATTCGAACTCCCCTATCCTGGGGTCGTTTCTCGATGGCTGGGGCGGTTCCTAGGGCTCATTGTACTGGTTTCTCTGGCGGCATCCTGGCTGGGTAGCTATAGAAAAGTATCAATCGATACCTAAATGTATCTATTGTATCTAGGATTGTCCCGGTATCATCTCATTAGTATGCAGATCGTTTTCCCATTAACATTGCTGCCTGGACTCTGCAGCTGTGGGGAAACCAGTTTTTATGAGTGTCTCACTATTGAAAGCTTCTGCAAGCTGTTTGTCCTGGACTATGTCTGTTTTTTCCCTGCAGTCTTTGCAGTTCTCCATTTTGTACACTGGTGTCCATTTTAGATGGCTACATCTTTCATCCCGATCTGCTGAATATTTTCGGAATGTATTGAATGTAAAGTCAAGAGACATTATGAAAAACGTGTATCTACGAGAATAAATATAAGGTCGTTACCAATATATTGAACACACACTTCTGTCGCAAGCAGACAGAAAACAAACCTGGATAAGTGCAATGATGATTCAACAAATCATTGCTCTCAAGCAGCATAAGTGGGTATAGCTGAGTGGTAGAGCATTTGACTGCAGATCAAGAGGTCTCTGGTTCAAATCCAGATGCCTGTTTGATGCCATGCCACCTTCAATGCACCAGTTTAGCAAATACTTATGATAACCTGGCATGCAGATATCGTCTGGGGAACACTGTGATCCATCATCTGCTGCTTGAACGGAAAGCCAATTGTAATTTTCTTTATTTGTGTTAAATCCGCATTTGCTGCTGCTAGTCTACATCAGTGAAAACAGCTCCTTCCTATTTTATCTTTTGTCCCATCCCTAACCACAGATTCATAATTTTCAGCAGGTCCATTAAGTCTCCATTTCACCATGTTAACTATTCAATTTTTAATGGATATTGCTCCATGAAATTCGTGAGTTATACCTTTGAGCAGTATTTAGACCATCCCCGATTGTATACGTCACACTGTAAAATCTATCATTCTGTCATAATGCTCGGAAGGAGTTCTAGCTTCTAGCTTAGAAACGAAAACTGTGACTGCGTCAATTACTTTCGATTCCATTGAATTCAAGCCGTTATATCACTGTGATATGAAGCTGCGTGGTCGGCTATCTCAGTCGGAAGAGCATGAGTGTTTCACTCTCAGGGTTGTGGCCACGTTGGGCGCAATTACTTTGAAACTTCACTGTTTTCCTGGGTGAAGGGGATTTCTCCGGTAGTGCCAATGCTCAGAACGAGTCCTTCTCCATCATGCTTTGTTAATATCATAGTTTATGTGTGAAAACTGATTCCATTTGTTGATGAGGACTGATGTACATAGAATGACGACACTTTAAAAGTGCCACGTTCCACTCAAGGATTTGAACCAAAATGAGTGCTCAGAATCACAGAGTTAGATGAACCACTTCATCATCGACTGATAGCTGAGGGTTCTCGTCCAAGGGGATCCAGACAATAACAATCCAATGGTAAAATCTACGTGAGAGAAATCCAGAACTCTCTCTGAACGTTTGCCAGGACCAAATGATTATATTCCGGTGTGAATTGTGTTTGTTTGCTCACCGAAGTGTGTATTCTGTTTGTTGGAGGGGAAGGATTTGAGATTTTTCAGTGTGCTGCGTAAGTGATCTGGATGAACAAACAGAGAAGCAAAATATTCCCAGAGCACAGCGAGCTGATTCATACAGAATGACTCTTCCACATTCTATCCCTTTATTTGTTCCATTGATGCCTTATTCTGTTTTTCACCATCACCCATTTGTTACTTAATCTCATCTGCCATCCATTCTATTCCGGTTTCCCTTTTGATCTTTCATCCCGATCTGCTGAATATTTTCAGTATGTATTGAATGTAAAGTCAAGAGGCATTGTGAAAAACGTGTATCTACGAGAATTAATATAAGGTCGTTATCAATATATTGAACACACACTTCTGTCGCAAGCAGACAAAAATCAAACCTGGATAAGTGCAATGATGATTCAACGTATCATTGCTCTCAAGCAGCATAAGAGGGTATAGCTCAGTGGTAGAGCATTTGACTGCAGATCAAGAGGTCTCTGGTTCAAATCCAGATACCCCCTATGCTGTTTGATGCCGTGCCACCTTTTCTGCACTAGTTTAGCAAATACTTACGATAACCTGCATGCAGATATCGTCTGGGGAACACTGTGATACATCATCTGCTACTGAAACAGAAAGCCCATGGTAATTTTCTTAATTTATGTGAAATCCGCGTGAGCTGCTGCTAGTCTACGTCAGTGAAAACAGCTCCTTCCTATTTGATCTGTTGTCCCATCCCAAACCACAGATTCATAATTTTCAGCAGATCCATTAAGTCTATATTTCACCTGGTTAACAATTCAATTTTTTATGGATATTGCTCCATGAAATTCGTGAGGTATCCCTTTGAGCAGTATTTAGGCCATTTCCGATTGTGTATGTCACACTGTAAAATCTATCATTCTGTCATAATGCTCGGAAGGAGTTCTAGCTCAGAACGGAAACTGTGACTGCGTCAATTACTTTCAATTCCATTGAATTCAAGTCGTTATATCACTGTGATAAGAAGCTGCGTGGTCGGCTATCTCAGTCCGAAGAGCATGAGTGTTTCAATATCAGGGTTGTGGCCACGTCGGGCGCAATTACTTTGAAACTTCACTGTTTTCCTGGGTGAAGGGGATTTCTCCGGTCGTGCCAATGCTCAGAACGAGTCTTTCTCCATCATGCTTTGTTAATATCATAGTTTATGTGTGAAAACTGATTCCATTTGTTGATGAGGACTGATGTACATAGAATGATGACACTTTAAAAGTGCCAAGTTCCACTCAAGGACTTGAACCAAAATGAGTGCTCAGAATCACAGAGTTAGATGAACCACTTCATCGTAGACTGATAGCTGAGGTTTCTCGTCCAAGGGGATCCAGACAATAACAATCCAATGGTAAAAATACGTGAGAGAAATCCAGAACTCTCTCTGAACGTTTGCCAGGACCAAATGAATATATTCCGGTGTGAATTGTGTTTGTTTGCTCACCGAAGTGTGTATTGTTTATTGGAGGGGAAGGATTTGAGATTTTTCAGTGTGCTGCATAAGTGATCTGGATGAACAAATAGAGAAGCAAAATATTCCCAGAGCACAGCGAGCTGATTCATCCAGAATGACTCTTCCACATTCTATCCCTTTATTTGTTCCATTGACGCCTTATTCTGTTTTTCACCATCATCCCATTTGTTACTTAATCTCTTCTGCCGTCCATTCTATTCCAGTTTCCCTTTTGATCTTTCATCCCGATCTGCTGAATATTTTCGGTATGAATTGAATGTAAAGTCAAGAGACAATGTGAAAAACGTGTATCTACGAGAATAAATATAAGGTCATCACCAGTATATCGAACACCCACTTCAGTCGCAAGCAGACACAAAACAAACCTGGATAAGTGCAATGATGCAAGTATCATTGCTCTGAAACAGCATATGGGAGTATAGCTCCGTGGTAGAGCATTTGACTGCAGATTAAGGGGTCTCTGATTCAAATCGAGGTGGCCCCTATGCTGTTTCACTGTCATGTCTCTTGATTGCTACAGTTTAGGAAAAAATTGCTATAACTTAGCATGCAGCTTTTGTCTGGAGAACACTGTGAGACATCATCTGTTGCTTGAACAAAATGCTGACTTTTTTTGTGTGTTGAATCCCCATTTGCTGCTGCTAGTCTACGTCAGTGAAAACAGCTTCCTCCTATTTTATCTGTTGTCCCATCCCAAACCACACATTCATAATTTTCAGCAGGTCCATTAAGTCTCCATTTCACCTTTTATACAATTCACGTTTTAATGGATATTGCTCTATGAAATTCGTGAGTTATA
>NC_052162.1:105321838-105331838 GCF_902713615.1 Scyliorhinus canicula | reverse complement strand
AGGTAGGACCAGTACAAACCGGACGGTCTGCACCTGGGCAGGACTGGAACCGATGTTTTCTAGAGCTGTTGGGGAGGGTTTAAACTAATGTGGCAGGGGGATGGGAACCAATGCAGGAAGTTGGAAGGTAGTAAAACAGGGACAGAAGCAAAAGGAAGTAAGGGGAAAAGTGCAAGGCAGAGAAGACATAGTCAAAAATCTAAAAGGGCGACAGTACAAGGTACAGTGACTGAGGGGAGCTCAGTGAATAGGCCCAGTAATAACAAAAGGAATAAAACTGGAGATGTTAAGATTCAAAACAGAGGTAAAAAAACCCAACATAAGTGTACTTTACCTGAATGCTCGTAGTATTCGGAATAAAGTAAATGAGTTGATGGCACAAATCATCGTAAATGACTATGATTTAGTGGCCATTACTGAAACATGGTTAAAGGATGGTCACGACTGGGAGTTAAATATCCGAGGGTATCAAACTATTCGGAAGGACAGAGTGGATGGTAAGGGAGGTGGTGTTGCTCTGTTATTTAAGGATGACATCCGGGCAATAGTAAGGGATGAGCACAGTAAGAAGTCTTACAACACCAGGTTAAAGTCCAACAGGTTTGTTTCAAACACGAGCTTTCGGAGCACGGCTCCTTCTTCAGGTGAATGAGCCGTGCTCCGAAAGCTCGTGTTTGAAACAAACCTGTTGGACTTTAACCTGGTGTTGTAAGACTTCTTACTGTGCTCACCCCAGTCCAACGCCGGCATCTCCACATCATAGTAAGGGATGACATCGGTGCTATGGAGGATAAGGTTGAATCCATTTGGGTGGAAATCAGGAATAGTAAGGCGAAAAAGTCACTGATAGGAGTAGTCTATCGGCCACCAAATAGTAACGATATGGTGGGGCAGGCAATAAACAAAGAAATAACTGATGCATGTAGAAATGGTACAGCAGTTATCATGGGGGATTTTAATCTACATGTCGATTGGTTTAACCAGGTCGGTCAAGGCAACCTTGAGGAGAAGTTTATAGAATGTATCCGCGATAGTTTCCTAGAACAGTATGTAATGGAACCTACGAGGGAACAAGCGGTCCTAGATCTTGTCCTGTGTAATGAGACAGGATTGATTCATGATCGCATAGTTAGGGATCCTCTCGGAAGGAGCGATCACAATATGGTGGAATTTAAAATACAGATGGAGGGTGAGAAAGTAAAATCAAATACTAGTGTTTTGTGTTTAAACAAAGGAGATTACAAGGGGATGAGAGAAGAACTAGCTCAGGTAGACTGGGAGCTAAGACTTTATGGTGGAACAGTTGAGGAACAGTGGAGAACCTTCCAAGCGATTTTTCACAGTGCTCAGCAAAGGTTTATACCAACAAAAAGGAAGGACGGAAGAAAGAGGGAAAATCGACCGTGGATATCTAAGGAAATAAGGGAGAGTATCAAATTGAAGGAAAAAGCATATAAAGTGGCAAAGATTGGTGGGAGATTAGAGGACTGGGAAATCTTTAGGGGGCAACAGAAAGCTACTAAAAAAGCTATAAAGAAGAGTATGAGAGTCTTCTAAAGGCTAAAGGTAGACAAGTCTCCTGGTCCTGATGGAGTGCATCCCAGAGTGCTAAAAGAGATGGCTAGGGAAATTGCAGATGCACTAGTGATAATTTACCGAAATTCACTAGACTCTGGGGTGGTCCCGGTGGATTGGAAATTAGCAAACATGACGCCACTGTTTAAAAAAGGAGGTAGGCAGAAAGCAGGAAATTATAGGCCAGTGAGCTTAACTTCGGTAGTAGGGAAGATGCTGGGATCTATCATCAAGGAAGAAATTGTGAGGCATCTGGATAGAAATTGTCCCATTGGGCAGACGCAGCATGGGTTCATAAAGGGCAGGTCATGCCTAACTAATTTAGTGGAATTTTTTGAGAACATTACCAGTGCAGTAGATAACGGGGAGCCGATGGATGTGGTATATCTGGATTTCCAGAAAGCCTTTGACAAGGTGCCACACAAAAGGTTGCTGCATAAGATAAAGATGCATGGCATTAAGGGTAAAGTAGTAGCATGGATAGAGGATTGGTTAATTAATAGAAAGCAAAGAGTTGGGATAAATGGGTGTTTCTCTGGTTGGCAATCAGTAGCTAGTGGTGTCCCTCAGGGATCCGTGTTGGGCCCACAATTGTTCACAATTTACATAGATGATTTGGAGTTGGGGACCAAGGGCAATGTGTCCAAGTTTGCAGATGACACTAAGATGAGTGGTAAAGCAAAAAGTGCAGAGGATACTGGAAGTCTGCAGAGGGATTTGGATAGGTTAAGTGAATGGGTTAGGGTCTGGCAGATGGAATACAATGTTGACAAATGTGAGGTTATCCATTTTGGTAGGAATAACAGCAAACGGGATTATTATTTAAACGATAAAATATTAAAGCATGCCGCTGTTCAGAGAGACTTGGGTGTGCTAGTGCATGGTGCTAGCAGGGTAGCATGGTGGTTAGCATAAATGCTTCACAGCTCCAGGGTCCCAGGTTCGATTCCCGGCTGGGTCACTGTCTGTGTGGAGTCTGCACGTCCTCCCCCTGTGTGCGTGGGTTTCCTCCGGGTGCTCCGGTTTCCTCCCACAGTCCAAAGATGTGTGGGTTAGGTGGATTGGCCATGCTAAATTGCCCGTAGTGTCCTAATAAAAAAAGTAAGGTAAGGGGGGGGGGGGTGTTGGGTTACGGGTATAGGGTGGATACGTGGGTTTGAGTAGGGTGATCATTGCTCGGCACAACATTGAGGGCCGAAGGGCCTGTTCTGTGCTGTACTGTTCTATGTTCTATGCATGAGTCACAGAAGGTTGGTTTACAAGTGCAACAGGTGATTAAGAAGGCAAATGGAATTTTGTCCTTCATTGCTAGAGGGATGGAGTTTAAGACTAGGGAGGTTATGTTGCAATTGTATAAGGTGTTAGTGCGGCCACACCTGGAGTATTGTGTTCAGTTTTGGTCTCCTTACTTGAGTAAGGACGTACTGGTGCTGGAGGGTGTGCAGAGGAGATTCACTAGGTTAATCCCAGAGCTGAAGGGGTTGGATTATGAGGAGAGGTTGAGTAGACTGGGACTGTACTCGTTGCAATTTAGAAGGATGAGGGGGGATTTTATAGAAACATTTAAAATTATGAAGGGAATAGATAGGATAGATGCGGGCAGGTTGTTTCCACTGGCGGGTGACAGCAGAACTAGGGGACATAGCCTCAAAATAAGGGGAAGTAGATTTAGGACTGAGTTTAGGAGGAACTTCTTCACCCAAAGGGTTGTGAATCTATGGAATTCCTTGCCCAGTGAAGCAGTTGAGGCTCCTTCATTACATGTTTTTAAGGTAAAGATAGATAGTTTTTTGAAGAATAAAGGGATTAAGGGTTATGGTGTTCGGGCCGGAAAGTGGAGCTGAGTCCACAAAAGATCAGCCATGATCTAATTGAATGGCGGAGCAGGCTCGAGGGGCCAGATGGCCTACTCCTGCTCCTAGTTCTTATGTTCTTATAACCCTAGACAGAAGGGTTTCCTGGCAGCTACTCCCGGATGCAATGAGAACATTGCAGTCCTCGAAAACATCATAAAGGGAGCAAAAAAGAACAGAAAGGACCTCGCAGTTGTCTTTGTCGACTTGGCCAAGGCATTCGACTCCGTTGGGCACAAACTCATCATTAAGGCATTACAGAGAATGCAATTACCAAAAAATTTCATAACGTTGGTCACTGACCTATATACCGGCAATACTACCATGGTCGAAGGTAACAAAACCAAGACCGCTGAAATAAAAATTGAAAGGGGTGTCAAGCAAGGAGACCCACTTTTACCGATCCTGTTCATTGCTTTGGATCCGCACGGAGAGGGGCTCCGTTGGGGCCTTTCTCTCTGCAGCGGCAAAAAGCAGGGAAGGGAAGGGAAGGGAAGGTAAGGTAAGGGAAGGCCCCCCCCCCCCCCCACAACAAACCTGTCAGCGGAGGATCCTCGGCGGCGGCAGCAGGAGTGGCTCGGCGGCAGGAGCGGTTCGGCGGCGGCAGGTCCGCCCTACCCCCTCCCCCCCCCCCGCCCCAACGCAGGCCAGGAGCGGTGCGGCAGCGGCCAGGACCGAAGCGGGGCCCAGCCGGCGGCAGCGACCAGCAACCTAACCACCCCCACCGGGAGGACGCGGGGTGCGAAGTGCGGCAGCCTGAACGGAGCAGCAGGGACCGAGCAGCGGGGACCGACCCAACCCCCCCCCCCCCCCCCCCCAACCGGCAGCGACCACCACGAGGCAAGGACAAAGGGACTGGGCAAAAGCCTCTCGCTCTCTCTCTCCTGGGTGAGTGAGGAGAAAGGAAGGGGGGGGGGAATAAAAGGACTTTTATTTTTAAAAAAACAAAAGAAAACTGTTAAAGAGAGAGGGGGGAGGGGTATATATACTATTTTCTCTCTTTTTACACTCTCCCCCATCAAAAGTAAGCCCACCTGAGAGGAGTTGCATAAAAGAGGGGGGGGGGGGAGAAAGTAATAAATAAATAAAATAAAGTGGTAAAGGAAAGAAGGGAAGAGAGGGGGGGGGGGGAGAAAGGAAGAGACAAAAAATAAATAAAACGCAAAAAAATAAATAAAAATAAAATAAAAATAGGGTGCGGAAAAGAAAAACAAGGGGAGAAGAAAAGATGAAAGGGAAGGGCCAGAAGGGAGCCAAGGGAGAGGGGGCACCAGAAGCAGACGGGACAAAGGGCAAGCCAGCTCAGGCGAGTGAATCAGCACACGAAGCGGCGGGACGGATGTATCGCCGCATCAAAAAGAGCTGGACAGACAGGTGCCCTCTCCCCTGGGGGTAGAGGGGGGCTGGAATTGGAAGGCAGCCTTTACCGAGGTGCTGAGGGAGCAGCTGCAGGCAACCAAGGCAGAGGTGAAAGCAGACGCAGAGGCCGCAGCACAGGCAGCAGTGGCCAGGGCCATGTCAGGGGTGCAGCAGGCTCTGACCAGATTGGAGGAGAAAGTGGATGCTCAAGAGGAGAAACTGGAAGCCCATGAGGCAACCATTAAAGAGCTGAAGAAAGCAGCGACCGACATGAGCGACCGGGTCACGGCCCTGGAGAGGGAGGTGACGAGACTGGGCGCAACACAGGGCAGCCTGAAGGGCAGGGTAGATGACCAGGAAAACAGCTCGACAAGGCAAAATGTTAGGATAGTGGGCCTGCCAGAGGGCACCGAGGGTAGAAACCCCACAGCATACGTGGCTGAGCTGCTGGGCAACTTAGTGGGGAGGAACACTTTCCACATCCCACCGGAAATGGACAGAGCACATCGGTCGCTGCGCCCGAAGCCCAAGGCAGGGGAACAACCGAGAGCAGTCATAGCCAAACTGCACCGGTACCGGGATAGGGAGACAATCCTGCGCTGGGCCAAGGAAAATAGAGCCTGCAAATGGGAAGGGCACGCCATCCGAATCTATGAGGATCTTGGAACAGACATAACAAAGAGACGGGCTGAGTTCAACAGAGCGAAAGCAGCTCTCTACAGGAGCAGAGTGCGTTTTGGTATGCTGTACCCAGCGAAACTCTGGGTCACATACGAAAACAGGGAATATTTCTTTATAGCCCCCGCTGAGGTCAATAGGTTCGTCGAGGAGCACGGGCTGGAAAAATACCAGGGGGGGTAGGGACGAGGGGCCCCTGGCAAGGGGCAACGACACGCCGACGGGGGGGTGGGGAGGGGTGAGGCAATGCCAGCCCTCCCCCCCCACCCCGGCAGGAACACCCGGAACAAAAAACAACCCACTGCCCAAGGGACCGCTCCAGGTGGGAGGCCAGGCCCCAGCACGAGGGAACAAGAGTATTGGAGAAGGGAGAGCAGGCGAGAGGGGTGCAGGGTAGGATGGGGGAAGAGCGGGCAGAAAACCGTAGAGGCCAGGCAGAGGAGAAGCGAGACAACAACCCCCGAGAGGGGAGCCACCGTACTAGCAGGAATGCTAGCGCCGGGGGCACGCAACAAAGCAGGGCCGCAGCGCACCCCCATCAGGGGAGGGGGGGGGATCACCCATCAAAGTCGGGAGAGCAAACGGGGACAGGAATAGGGGATAGAGGGGCAAAGGAGGGGTATACGGGGGAGGAGGGAAAAGGGAGAGACCGGGAGGGGGGGGAGGGGGGGGGGCACACAGGGAGCGAGAGACCGGGGAGGGGAAATGCAAGGACAAAGGGACAAAAGAGGCCAGAAAAGGAACAGGGCTACAAAGTGCCACAACCAAGGGTTCGAAACAAGGAACCGCTGCAAGCACCCACCCAGTACGGTCTGTGGGCGTAGGGGGCCCCCAGAGTGCAGGGGACTACCTGCGTGGCGGACACACAGTGGATGGCCATGGCGGGTGCCCCCGGGACCATGGGAAACCCCGGAGCGCAGAGCCCCGACCGCATGGGGAGAGCAGTGATAGCGGCCATCCTGGACGGCCCCCTAACAAAGGGAAACCCCGGAGGGCAGGGGCGCGCCCACCAGACAAATATGGTTAATCCCACAGGAACGAGGGGGCAGAAGCCCCCCACCAGGATAATCACCTGGAACGTAAGGGGACTTAACGGCCCAGTGAAGAGATCTAGAATCCTCACCCACCTTAGAAACATGAGGGCCGACATAGTCGTCCTCCAAGAGACGCACCTGAGGGAGCAGGACCAACTGCGGGTAAGAAAGGGCTGGGTGGGACAAACCTACCATTCCTGCTATGGGACAAGGACCAGAGGGGTGGCGATCCTGATCTGCAACAGGACAATGTTTAGGGCGACAAAGACGGTTACAGACCCAGGGGCCGGTATGTCATGGTCAGCGGGGCCCTGGATGGGGCACCGGTAGTTCTAGTCAACGTGTACGCGCCCAACTGGGACGACACGAGTTTCATCAAAAAGACCATGGCAGAAATCCCGGACATAGCGACGCATCGACTAATCATGGGGGGGACTTCAACTGTGTACAGGATCCAAAGACGGACAGATCAAACCCCAAAACGGGGAAAACCTCAAGCATGGCAAGGGAACTCAGTCACTTTATGGAGCAGATGGGAGCAGTGGACCCCTGGAGGTTCGCCCACCCGGGGGAGAAAGAATTCTCCTTCTTCGTCCCAGTACACAACGTGTACACCAGAATTGACTTCTTTGTGGTGGGGAAAACGGTGCTTCCAGGGGTAGACAAAGTGGAATACTCCGCAATTGTGATATCAGACCACGCTCCACACTACATGGACGTGCGGCTAGAGACGGGAAGGGCCCAGCGCCCCACATGGAGGTTGGACGGTGCCTTACTAGCTGACAAGGCCTTCAGCGAAAGAATAGCGCGGGCCATAGCAGAGTACACGGAGAACAACCAAAATGGGGAGGTCTCATCCTCCACGTTCTGGGAAGCGCTTAAGGCCGTACTAAGAGGGGAAATCATTGCCTTCAAAGCGCAAAGAGATAGGGAGGAAAGGGTGGCTAGGCAGAAGCTGGTCGACTCCACACTGGAGGTAGACCGTAAATACTCCGAGGCCCCGACCGTAGAGCTCCTGGCGGAGAGAAAAGAACTACAAAGGAACTTTGACCTGCTCTCCACCAAGAAAGCAGTGCACCAACTCCGCCAGGCGTGCGGGAACCTGTATGAACACGGAGCCAAAGCCAGCCGCCTGTTGGCACACCAGCTGAGAAAGCAGGCAGCCACCAGAGAAATTGCGCAAATCAGGGGTACCAGAGGCACGTTGGAAACAGAACCAGAGAGGAACAAAACCTTCAAGGCCTTCTACCAAGAGCTGTACACCTCGGAGCCCCCAACGGGGAAGGCTGGGATGAACCGGTTCCTTGATGGACTGGACATACGTGGGAGAGGGCAGAAAACGGGACCTGGAAGCACCACTAGCACTGGGAGAGATCATGGACAGCATTAGCTTCATGCAGACGGGGAAGGCGCCGGGACCGGACGGATTCCCGGCGGACTTCTACAAAAAATTCGTGACAGCGCTGGCCCCGCACCTGCGGGAGATGTTCACAGACTCGCTAGCTAGGGGCACACTGCCACCCACGTTAGCACAGGCCTCAATCTCGCTGATACCTAAGAAAGACAAAGACCCAACGGAATGTGGGTCATACAGACCCATATCTCTGCTGAACGCAGGCTCCAAAATACTGGCCAAAATCCTAGCCAAAAGGCTAGAAGACTGTGTACCTGAGGTGGTCACAGAGGACCAGGCGGGCTTCGTCAAAGGTAGACAGCTTACCTCGAAATTCAGGCGCCTGCTGAACGTGATAACGACCCCCTCCAGGGAGAGAACACAAGAGGTGGTTGTTTCCCTGGACACAGAAAAAGCCTTCGACAGAGTCGAATGGAAATACCTCATAGAGGTACTGGAGCGGTTTGGGCTTGGAACAGGGTTCACCGCTTGGGAAAAGCTCCTATACATCGCTCCCATGACGAGTGTATGGACCAACAATACCAACTCCCAATACTTCCAGCTGCACAGGGGCACCAGACAAGGATGCCCACTGTCCCCGCTGCTGTTCGCATTAGCAATCGAACTGCTAGCAATCGCGCTCAGGGCAGCAAAAAATTGGAGGGGGATCCGAAGGGGAGGCAGAGAGCACAGAGTCTCACTCTATGCAGATGATCTGCTCCTCTACATCTCGGACCCACAAAACAGCATGGACGGAATCATCGCGCTCCTGAAAGAGTTTGGAGCCTTCTCGGGCTACAAACTCAACATGAGCAAAAGCAAGATCTTCCCAGTACCCCCCGCAAGGGGGGGGCAGCACTAAAGGGGCTGCCGTTCAAACAAGCCCGACACAAATTCCGCTACCTGGAGATCCAAATAGCCCATGACTGGAAAGGGATCCAGAAATGGAACCTCACCAGCCTGACGGAGGAAGTAAAAAAGGACCTGCAAAGATGGAACACACTCCCACTCTCCCTCGCGGGGAGAGTTCAGACGATCAAAATGAACGTACTGCCCAGGTTCCTCTTCCTGTTTAGATCCATTCCGATCTACATCCCCAAGGCCTTTTTCAAAGTGCTGGACAAACTTATCATGGTGTTCGTATGGGGGGTAAAAATGCTAGGATCCTAAAGAAGGTCCTACAAAAAACAAAATCCAGGGGGGGCTCGCCCTCCCGAATCTACAATTCTACCACTGGGCGGCAACAGCCGAGCGAGTAAGGGGATGGATCCAGGAGCCAGAAGCCGAGTGGGTGCGTGCAGAGGAGGCCTCCTGCATGGGGACCTCCCTCCAGGCCCTCGCCACGGCAGCACTCCCATCCCCACCCAAAAAACACTCCAGCAGCCCAGTGGTGACAGCCACCCTCCAATCCTGGAACCAACTGCGGCAGCAATTTGGCCTGTCCAAAATGTCGGACAAGGCTCCCATCTGCAACAACCATAGGTTCACACCGGCACTGACTGACGCCACCTTCAAAAGGTGAAGGCAGGACGGGGGGACACTGACAGTCAGGGACCTATACACGGACGACAGGATCGCAACACTGGACGAACTGACAGAGAAATTTCAGCTAGCCGGGGGGAACGAGCTAAGGTACCTGCAGCTCAAAAACTTCTTACGAAAGAAGATAAGGACGCACCCACAACCGCCACGACAGACACTACTGGAAGACCTACTGGACGCAAGTATCCTAGAGAAAGGGAACTGTAGCGACATGTATGACCGACTGGTAGAAAGGGACGACACCGTACTGGACGCAACAAGAATGAAATAGGAGGACGACCTGGGGATTGAGATAGGGTGGGGACTCTGGAGCGAAGCACTGCATAGGGTCAACTCCACCTCCACGTGCGCACGGCTCAGCCTGATGCAACTAAAAGTGGTACATAGAGCCCACTTAACAAGAAACCGTGTGAGTAGGTTCTTCCCGGAGGTGGAGGACAGATGTGAACGGTGCCAAAGAGGCCCGGCCAACCACGCCCACATGTTCTGGTCTTGCCCCAGACTTGCGGAGTACTGGACAGCCTTCTTCTAGGCTATGTCCAAAGTGGTGGGGGTGAGGGTGGAGC